>NC_057799.1:22074065-22085107 GCF_018294505.1 Triticum aestivum
GATGCACACGCCGCTTCCCATGCCGTATCCATGCCGGCCTGAGCACGCGGATGCTGGCATTGATGCCATGATGTGACCGGAGAAAGAGAGGGCGGCACTAACCGATGCGACCTCTCGACAACCGCCGCTTCAATGCAAATGAAGGTTCCTTAGGAATCAACTCTGGCCGTTGCGCCGCACTGAAGCGGCTGACCGACCCTTCGCATTGCCTAGCCGCGGCTATATAAGCCGCGTGGCGCTGTCCACATCGCATCCTCCTCCTCCCATCTCCCTCCAAATCTCCGGAGATTGGCATGTACTGCATCGGCGCCGGCAGGAGGTTCCGGGGTGGGATCTGGCGGGTCGAGACGACGTGGCCCTCAAACTCCGGGGCCACCGTCCTCATTGGCAGGCGGCTCCTCGACCAAGGCGGAGACCGTCATCTCCTGTGGCGACAAGGAGGACCAGCAGCCGCCGCCGCAGCAGTCCGTACCTGCGGTGCCTAGCCAGGTCTACGCGGCCACCGACGTGGTGTTCGAGGAGCAGATGGAGGTGATGCTTCGTCCACATTAGCGACCCAGCTCCGCCACCAGGGTCGCTCCTACCCGTGAAGCCGGAGACGGCATCCCCTCCATGCTCTCCACCGCGCACCCGTGTCGTCCAAATTGGATGCCGCATCAAGGAGAAGCGGCTCTCGCCGCCGCCTTGGCGCGTCAAGGAGGAGCGGCTCTCAATGCCGCTCAAGTGCGTCGTCAAGGAGGAGCAGCGCTCGCCCCCGCCCCAGTGCCTCGTCAAGGAGGAGCGCCGCGCGCCGCAGCCCATGCCCAAGCCGCGCGCCGCAGCCCATGCCCAAGCCGCGCGGTCGCATTCTGCACTACCTCGGCAGCGGTGGGGCCGGCGGTAGCCCCCGACAGTCATCCCGGAGAGCCATGATGGCGCAGGAGTACGAAGACCGGGAGCGGCGCTGTCAGGACAACCGCAATGCCGCACGCCGGTCCAAGTTCGTGGACTCGGACGTCCCGCCGCCTCACGCCGCGGCGGACCCAGACCTGCCATACGCCTAGGCCTTAGACCTGTCTGTGGCGAGGTCTTCGCCCCCTCGACGGGGAGATGGCCAGGTACAGTGAGGAATGGTCCCTCGCCGGGATCGCCGCCGCCAATGACGCCTCATCCAACTACCACTGCCCTCTCCCCTAGCCCACGTCCTCTATGGCTGTGGCCGTAGTGAGCAGGAGGAAGCAGAGAGGATCATCAGCGAGCATTTGGCGGCCGCCGGGAAGCCCTGACCCGATGATGCCACCTTCCGTCGCCCCAAGCCCGACAATGATCACTCCGACGCCAGGTCGGGCCACGATGATTGGGGACGAGCCACCAGCCAGCCCTACATGGCCTACGAGGTCACCGTCAAGTATAGGATAGTTTAGGGTTTTATTTTTAGCTTTTTAGTTCAACGGACGAAATATCGTCCAGTTTTATGTACATATTATCCTAGTTTCAATGAAATCCGTCGTGTTTATATTAAAATGCATCCGCTTGGTTCGAGTTGTTGTGAAAATATAGGCGGTTATGGTTGGATGGCTCCCTCCCTCATCCGTGTCCATGGACTGGTCTCCCTATCCGCGAACGGATGCGGGAGGAAATTTGTCGGTTGCCGTTGAAGATGCCCTTTGACTGTACTATCGCGTTATATCGACAATTAACACTCATGACATTGGGTAGTGGTGAGAACATTTCTTACTCATAGAGTGCCCACGGGACCTGTCTCCTGGGACGCAACTTGTTGCATATAAATACCCAGCATATCTGTGCGTGTATATTTGGATGCTTGCGCCCCTTTTTCTCGAACAGTGAATTATCACAGCCATATTTTCTCTGGTATGGTATTTCCACATCGCCGCGACCGGTGTCTTCTTTGCATGAAATTTTGTGATAGAGGCCGGCGACTTAGAAATTGGAGGCCATTAAAGCACAAACGGCACAACATAGGATTTGGAAGCATCGGGGAACATTGCAGTGCTGACCTTGTTTAAGGATTGCCCTCTTCTCTATCAATAGAGTAAACCATGCAATCTCCACTGCTTCATGCAGTGGGGTGATGTCAAGCTCCACTCCGTGTCATGGGGAACAGAAGAGTTATGCACTGATAAAACAATGAACCAATTACCTGTAGAGACAGAAAAACTAAAAGTCATGTGTGATATTTACCAACCAATCATCCTTGTATGCAGGTCACATCGTTTTTTACCCCGAAACCCTAGAACAATTGTTCTACAGTAATTTTTCATTAATCCAGTCATATGTACATAAACAAGAGGAAAAAGGTAAAAACAAAAAACCTTCCTACGGAAACTATCCTATGCCCGTTTTTTCCAACATAATCAAAATAATAATAAACTGAATAACGAAGATCAAATCAAAGAAGAGAATCTATCCATTGATCGAGAAGGTCGACATTCTTTCCCTTGGTTCTGTGTATGACAAGAAGAAGATCATGTTTCAGTTCATCCTTCCAAGAGATTAGCCTTGGGATCTCATTCTTGAATTATTTTTTCCCATTTGTTTGCATCCAGATGTTCCAACAGCCAATAAGTACAATGTCCAAAGCAATCTTCTTGGGAAAAGTTTGGAGAAGAAGGATCACCGCATCAAACACTGAAATTCCTCTGTGCCTATTTGGAGCAATGCAGTCCAAATTAGATTGAGCAGAAGTGCAGTCCCAAAGCAAACGATGGACACTTTCTGGAAACATGTCATTACAAAGCAGACATACTTAATAATTCTGAAAGAAGGATTTTCTTTTGCGTAGATCACTGGTTATGATTATGTCACACATGATCCAGCAAAAAAAATTTAATGCCTGATTGTACTCACAGATTTTCACAAACATCTAACCAAGTGATTAGCCTTTGACTGGCCCATAGGTTGCTTATAAAATAGCTGGATGAGTATTGCTATGTCTTCCAAGTGTATTTCCATTTGTCTACTGAAGTGCTAACTTGGTGTACTTTTGGAGCCAAATCATTGATCTGGTGGAAAGCAACAACGCGAGAGGCCTGTGAAACTTCTCAAGCACATCAGAGGAAGTTTTATTTGAAGCCACAAAGAGCTTGTTATTGACTGGAAATGAATGCAACTCAAAGTACTATTGAATAAGAGGAGTGATTAACCAGTTATCAGTCCAAAACATAAAAGTATCTTCAGCACCAGCATTGCAAACAACTACTTCTTAAAAAAATGGATGAGTTTCAAGTGAGCCTTTCACCAAAATGATCCCTCAGATTTGTTGTGTCGAGGAGCAGCAGAGTAGTAGGTATACCAAGTTTGCTTATCCCAGGGCATGTTATTCTTGTTGAAGAATTTGTGTAAGTTTTTAATCCGTAGAGCCTTGATGTGAGCTAATATGCCAATCCCCCTAGACATCCATTAGTTTTTGGCTTACAAAACATATAACAAGTCATAAGGGCTGTACCAGTATCCTTAGTACCATATTTGCTCCACATACAATGTCTAAGGCATTTGTTTTTCTGATCAATTACTCCAACTGGAAAATCAAGGCCACTTTTGAAAAGGGTTGGTAGGAATGAAAAAATGGACTTAATGAGTTCTAGCCTTCCTTCATATGAGATTAAAGTAGCGCATCCAAAAATTATTCTTTCAAAATTCTCTGCATTATGGGACATACATCTTCAATTTTTAATAGTTGCTACTTAGAGGGAGCCCCAAATATGTGAAACGGAAAGATCTCTGCTCGCAATCCACGCTACCAGGGAAAAGCGCGGGCCGGACACGCACTACTACTATCCTACATAGCAGTAGCGCGGGCCGGACAAGCGCTACTACTATCCTACATAGCAGTAGCGCGTGGGTTGTACACGCGCTACTACTATCCTATATAGCAGTAGCGCTACTCCTATCCTACATAGCAGTAGCGCATGTCCATCCAGCGCTATTGCTACACCTACATAGCAGTAGCTTCTGGTCAACCAGGGCTACTGCTAAAATTGTCTTCATTTTTTTTCTTCTTCTATGTATTGGCACTGTATTTGTACAGGTTTTATACAGTAGTCTTATCATATGATTTTATAATCATGATGAGGTATTACATTAGTGGTTGAAAGAGGCGTGGATTAGATTCAAGTGGAGGCAACATGGTGCAGATCCAAAGTACTACTAATCCAAACATGATCACTTTAGTTCGGATTAGTAGTACTTTGGATCTGCACCATATTGCCTCCACTTGAATCTAATCCACAATTATTTCACCCACTGATATAATAACTCATCATGCTCATAATGATATAACAACTCAGCATCATCATCATAATTAATAATAACTCATCATTGTTATCATAATAACAAGTCATACTCATCATCATCATAGTCATCTAACAACTTCTACTCGTTATCATAATCATAACCAACCCTTGTTAATTGTTCTTAGCACATGATCATGAGTATGAGGTAGGACCTGCTACCCTCTCTAAGGTAAAATAGCATAAAACAACATAGCCCCTGACTCTCCATTATGGACAATGGAGATCATCATGTCTCCAATTCATGGGCTTCGCACCATGTTGCCTCCACTTGAAAGTCTCAACATTAATAATAAATGAGACAAGATGATCTTTCTCCTTGTAAGTTAGTTCAGAGCCATCAGTGGAGTAGGTTTTGTGTACTACTTTCCATACATTTTTTTGAAGAATGGTAATAAGCTGTCAATGGAAAAAAGTTGTCAACTATTTTTATATAAATAATATAAATTACTTAATAAATATGTTTGAGAAACTCACATAGAGGTAGAAGTGGAAGCGTATCAACATCGACCCAAATGTCGATATTATCTTCGTCGATGTCATCTTCAAGATCACCAAGCTCAAAGGTGACATGCATACCCTCCTAAAAACCATACGCCTTGCATAGTGCCGCCCAATTCGGGCAACCAAAATGGGGGTAGGTCACCGCATTGTATAGTTTTACATCAAAAGTACAACTATGATGGGTCCTGAGGTGAACTCCCTTTGTCTCCATATTCTCATGATCTTTGAAATCCAGCTTCTCCAAGACATAACGTCTTGCATAGCAGGGGATGCAATAGTCGAATTCTAGAAAGTGGGAATTGTACGTTGAAGAAGTAGAAGTCATGCTTAACTACGAAAAAAGAATTGTCATCGTTGCGTACCGTATAAACATCGAAGGTCTCGTCGAGCTTAATATTGAAGCGCCGACCGTCTTCCAAGTGAGGCCTGTGGCACAGACCCCGGTCGTCGCCGCAGTACTTGCACTCGGGGATCCTATCCTCGTCAGACATTTCCTATGTTCGTAATTCAAATATTAAACTTATTAAATTCAATATATGCACTAGATAAACTAAATTAGATCATTATTATTCATCACGGGTTGACTGTCGGTCTGTGGTGTCTTTTCTTGAAAACTCTCATCTCATGTGGTGTATTTCGGCCGTCGGTGATGGTCGCTCCTCCCTTCGTTCCCGCGTGCATTACACAAAAATGTCTAGCACACCGGAACGAAGGAGAAGCAACCCCCACGACAACAGTCAGGATTCTCCCTCTCTTATATTTCCACAGTATATGGTGGACACTCCCTCACAATTATTTTGACCGTCGATGATGGTCGCTTCCCCTCCTTCAATCGTGCATTACCAAGGTATATCACGAGAAGAAGGAAAGGAAGCTACCCCCACGACAATAGTCGGCATCCTTCCTTCAAGAACAGATTGAAATTCACTCAAGTAGCAATGACAGAATAAAAGTCAACCCGTTACATATATGGAGCAATGACATAAAAAATGACGGGCACTCGATATTTCCTACTTTCTAGCACAAGTCATGCTAAAATTCACGAAAAAATCCGGCAAGACCTTTGCTAAAATGGACATATCGAGTGCCTGAAATTTGCCAGAACAGAAATTAATCAACATTCCGGCAAATCATAGGCCACTCGGAGTTTCGCTGCAAACAATAAAAGCCAAGATAGCACTTGGGCAAGCACATACACATGCTAGTACTACACAACACTACTCCACATATCGCAGTAACAGATAGACCATCTTAATTTACTCACTGGACGACTATCGAGAATGTCGGTGATCTTCTGGATGTCGTCGAGCGGCACGTTGGTGATCTTCCCTGCACACAAATAAAATAACTATGTGAGCTATGCTTGATATGCTATCCAAATCTTCAAAATGTCTAGCACATGGGAACGAAGGAGAAGCGACCCCTGTCGTGGTTCTAAGTCTAACAGTAGAATTGGGGGTAGGTATGAGGAGGCAAGATCCTAGCTACGGTGAGGTTGTGCATGCAAGATTTACGAGTCCAGGCCCTTCTCGGAGGAAGTAATAGCCCGACGTCTCGGTGCCCGGAGGCTTGGTCGATTGGATTATGCGTGAAGTCACAGGGGGTGCGAACCCTTGTGCCAGTGGAGGGGGTTGGCTTATATAGAGTGCGCCAGGACCCCAGCCAACCCACGTTACAAGGGGTTCAATGTACATAAAGATACGGCGTTACTGGTAACGCCAATAGTAAAGATACATAAATGATCATTAAGACTACAGAGTGAACGCCTGACCGTTGCCTTACTATGTGACTTTAGATCTTCTGTACTCCGAGTGATTTATGAGGTGGTCGAGTGAGTATACTCTGGTCGAGTAACATTGGGTCTTCCGAGTGGAATGCTTCCGGGCGACTGGACAATGTCGTCCTTTGAATGTCCTTGACTTTAAGGTAATGTCCTTGGGAAGGGTGTCTAGGTCAGGCCTATTACCCTACCCCAGGTACATGTCATCGTCATTAGCCCCCGAATGGTTCAGGGTTCGAGTGGAAAAAGGAGTTGAAAATAATTCTGACTCAATTTTTACGCTTCGAAGCGTTTTTTCTTGGATCGATAAACCACGTGACGACTTCGACTTCTTTTTCAGTCGCCTTAATCCATTCTTATTTTGTCGAGTGAACCTTGCTAACAAGCTTCGAGTGTTGATATGGAACAAAATTTCCGGCGCGATTGCCTGCACTGCCGTCTCCGGATCTCACGGGATTTTGAAATTTGGGGAAGCGCGCAGGACGGAGAGGACCGCAGTAAACGAAACGCATTTAGGCAGGAGCGCCTCGATCCCCGCGCCACCTTTACCACCACGTACCAGTGCGCGACCGTTGCGGGATTTGACAGGATCATACGGGCCCACGGGTCAGCCACTCAGAAACAAGTCCTTATAAGGCGTCGGGGTCGATGTATCTGCATAGTGCGCCCCATTCCCCTTCTTCTTCCTCTGCTTCTCCACCTCGCCCACCTCTACCTTCGACGCTGCCATCCCACCCGAGCGCGGCCCGCTGCGATGGGGAAGGACAAGACGGCGGCTCTGGAGCGCGCGAAGAAGGTGGCGACGGCGGCGAAGGGCAAGAAGACAAGCCGAGGGGGGTCGTCGTCGAGATCTGGCCTATTGCCCTGCTGGGTCCAGGGCGACTGGATTCGATCTATGATCCGGCAAGAAGACATGGAGGATTTAGCTGAAGGGGGTTTGATTGGTCACGGTTCTTGGAAGTTGCCGGGCAATGAATCTGAGCCGCAGGCGCAGGAGGGTGAGTGTGTCCTCCTTGCGACCCATGTCGACCGTGGTTTTTCCCTGCCTCCGCATCCTTTTTCTGGGGTTTTCTGAACTTTTTCGGAGCCCAACTTCATCATTTTTCTCCAACACCATCACATACCTCGCTGCGTTTGTGTCCATGTGTGAAAACTTCCTGGGCTGTCGACCGCACTGGGGCCTCTTTAAACACATTTTCACATGCCGTTCTCAGTCCGTAAAAAAGGCTAATCCGAGTGATGAGAGGACACATGTGATCCAGATATGTGGAGGTTTAGGGATTCAGATGAGGGGGAAAAGTACTTTTCCTGCTATGATCCTTCCTGAATCAGTTAGAGGGTGGCAGTCGACCTGGTTTTACTGCAAGGACCAACCGACTCCCGGCCAGTCGACTGGGCTCCCCCCTTTTTCCATGGACCGTGTACAGAAGCCCTCATCCTTGATAGTGACTTCGGCGGAGAAGGAGGAGGTGAAAATATTGGAAGACGCGGTCACATCCAAGGCGGGTATGACTCTTGTCATATTGTTTCTTCTTTGCCAACTGTTCCCTCGGTCGACTGAACTCTTATGGTCGATTCTTTTGTAGTTTCGCAGAATGTCACTGAGCTTCCAGACGATGATGAGGATATGGTGCAGAAGCCCACGGGAAGGAAGAGCAGGACTTTAGGAAGGAGGGTGTCAACCAGCAAGACGCCTCAGACTGCTCCCGTGCTGGAACAAGTGACTCAGCAGTCCGAAGACCCCAACCGAGCTTGAGTTACTTTTGCTTCACCATTGTCGAGTGTGCGCCCCTCGGCGTCGACTGACCAAGGCCCTGCTTCGTCTGCACAACTCCACGCCTCAGATTCTCAAGCTGCTGCAACTGCTCCATCAACTTCACTCTTTGCTGCCCATCCTGCCCCACAGGACCCAGTGAGTGCTGCAAAGGAAGCTATACGCCAGGCGGGCCTTATGATGGAGCAGATGAAGGTGGTGCGTGATGCCAGTCAGGCTGCCTACAATGCCAGCTCAGCTCTCCAGGCCAACGTCCAGGTTAGTTGACTACCGACTGGTCCTTAACTTGATGCTAGTTCTGTTAGGATATGCTACCTGAAACTGCTGCTTTGTTATCTGTACACCCACTGGGTGTGTTCAACTTTCGCTGAATATATTTCAACTTGAGTCCACCATGTCGTGTCGAGTGTATCTTTGAACTAGTGGGGGCACGCAGAGTGCACCCACTGGGTGTAGTCCCCGAGACCACCGTCGAATGTTTGATTCGGTGGGGGTCAGTATCGGAAAATACAACTGTTCAGTTCTTCCACTCGGTGCAGACTGATCGTGTCTAGTGGAATTCAGACCAGTGGGGGCACGCAGAGTGCACCCACTGGGTGTAGTCCCCGAGACCACGGTCGACTGCGGGCAGTCGACGGTGGTCTGAGAACAAGTATTGCCAGACACTTCTCTCTTTTTTTACCCCACGCCGAGTGGAAAGCAGAACCAGTGGGGGCACGCCAAGTGCACCCACTGGGTGTAGTCCCCGAGACTACTGTTGAATGTTTGATTCGGCAGTAGTCTTAGATCTTTTTTGCGGTAATAACTTGAACTTGTATCTCTTTCGCTCGGAAGCAATGGATCTCTATCTCAGTCTGTTGGCATGCCTTATTCTTTGACTGCAGAAATCTTGTGACTTCGGGAGTCAGTTTGCTGATTTGCAGAAGCATCAGATCCAACTCGACCTTGATCTGAAATTAGCCAAGGAGAACCTGAAGAAGGCATAGGATGAAGCCACTGCCATGGGAGGTAATAATTTGTCGACTGCCTGTTTTGTCCTCCATCTTTTTCATTCGTTGAACCGAGTGACACTACTCGAGCATATGTGCGTAGTGAAACAGACAACTCCAAGCTCGTCTGAAGAATGTTATTTCTTTAGAGAAAATGAAGCAAGCGCTGGAGCAGAAGGATCTTGACATTGCTACAGCTCAGAAGACGGCGCGAGAGAAGACCGAACTTGCCGACAAGAAGCTGACTTTAGTCGGCAAATTAGAAGATGAAAACGCCAAACTAAAGACTGCCATCAGCGAGGCCAACAAGGAAGTCGTGCAGCTGAAGAAAGACAAGGCAGCCCTGACTGAGAAGGTGGTAGATCTCACTCGAAAGAGAGATGAGTTGGAGGCTTATCTGGGAGGGCTCGCCAAGAAGTTCTTCCTTATGCTTGAAGGTGCTCTTCTGTGTCCGACTGACCTGTTGTCGATTCATTATATAACTGTCGACTCATCTTTCATTGTGTGCGTAGAATTCTGCCAAAATTTTGAGGAAGAGACAGGGCGAATAGAGACAAGCTTGGACCAAATCCTATCTCCCGTTAAGGATGAAGCTGCCATGAACGTGCTCCGACTGGAATCTCACCTCTGTAGCGTCATGGACTACCTTGCGCGACTGAAGGTGGCGGTGTCGCGGGTTGACTCGATGCTCTGGCCAGGGATGACATTTCAGAATGATCTCGAGTCTCTGATGACTCGACTTAATGAGATTCCTGGTCGAGTGCAAGAATGGAAGAAGTCATCCGCATGATGTGGCGCCGATGTGGCTCTTTCCTTGGTTCGTGTCCATTGCAAGGATGTCAGGGAAGAGAAGCTAGCAGCGATCAAGATGGCCAATACTAAGAAGCTTGAATTCCAGTCCTTCATGGAGACTTTAATCGAAGCAGCCACTCGTATTGCGGACGGGATGGACTTGGATGAGTTCGTCGAGCCTGCCACCCCTCCTCCAGCGGAGTGAATCAAACTTTATGCTCTGATTAAATTTGCCTTGGTATGCCGAGTGATTTTGTAACCGTTAAACTCCTTCGGGCCTGATGCTCGAGCACTTTTATCTGCGGTTTGGAACCTCGTGGGATTTATCTAGACTTTGTTTTTCCTTGAATATGCTTGCCCTTGTCTCCGAGTGGTACTTATTTTCTTCACTCGGAACAGACTTTTGTATGTGAGATGCAGCTCTGAACAGAAGGTCGCAGATGACCTGCACCTCGTCACCCTTGTGGATCGAGGTGGAGCGTGCATTGTACTTGTGGCACAGCTCCGAGGAGAGGGTAGCAGATGACCTGTACCTCGTTATCCTTGCAGATTGAGATGGAGCGCACATAGTACTTGTGGCACAGCTCCGAGGAGTGGGTCGCGGACGACCTGCACCTCGTCATCCTTGCGGATCGAGATGGAGCGTGTGGCTCAGTATCCAAAGGAGAGGATTTCTCATTACTCGGATGTTTTTTAGACTTAGGCGGGTACCGGACTGCAGCTAAGCCCCCGAGTGAGAGGGTTGCTCATCACTCGGTAGGAATTTTGAAACTTAGGCGAGTACTGGACTGCAGCTAAGCGCCCGAGTAAGAAGCTTGCTCACCACTCGGTAGGATTTTTTGAAACTTAGGCGAGTACTGGACTGCATCTAAGCCTCCATGTTAGAGGGTTGCTCACCACTCGGTCGGATT
>NC_057799.1:22085465-22127659 GCF_018294505.1 Triticum aestivum
ACTTAGGCGAGTATGAGACTGCAGCTAAGCCCCCGAATGAGAGGCTTGCTCACCACTCGATAGGATTTTTTAAACTTAGGCGAGTACAAGACTGCAGCTAAGCCCCCAAGTGAGAGGCTTGCTCACCACTCGGTAGGATTTTTTAAACATAGGAGAAACGGATTCATAGCTAAGCCTTCCGAGTGAGAGGCTTGCTCACCACTCGAGAGGATTTTTTAAACTTAGGCGAAACGGATTCGCAGCTAAGACACCCACTTGGGGATTTTGAACATATATATAAGAAACAACAATCATTTAGGAGACTGTAAAACTGTGTCTTTGATAATCAAACTAAGAGGTACTTCTTATTACATTTCAACAGTCTAAATGCTTAAGTATAAAAGGGGCGGAGGAGCTCCGCATTCCAAGCGCGCGGCTCATCTTTATTGTGTTCCACATTGTAGAGGCGATTGCTACCTCTTGAGCACTACGTTGGTTTTCCCTTCAAGAGGAAAGGATGATGCAGTAAAGCAGCGTAAGTATTTCCCTCAGTTTTTGAGAACCAAGGTATCAATCCAGTAGGAGGCCATGCACGAGTCCCTCGCACCTACACAAACAAACAAGAACCTCGCAACCAACGCGATAAAGGGGTTGTCAATCCCTTCACGGTCACTTACGAGAGTGAGATCTGATAGAGATGATAAGATAATATTTTTGGGATTTTTGTGATAAAGATGCAAAGTAAAATAAACGGCAACGGAAATAGCAAGTATTGGAATATTAATATGATGGAAAATAGACCCGGGGGCCATAGGTTTCACTAGTGGCTTCTCTCAAGATAGCATAAGTATTTGCGATGGGTAAACAAATTATTGTCGAGCAATTGATAGAATTGAGCATAATTATGAGAATATCTAGGTATGATCATGTATATAGGCATCACGTCCAAGACAAGTAGACCGAAATGATTCTGCATCTACTACTACTACTACTGCACACATCGACCGCTATCCAGCATGCATCTAGAGTATTATGTTCATGAAGAACAGAGTAACGCATTAAGAAAGATGACATGATGTAGAGGGATAAACTCATGCAATATGATATAAACCACATCTTTTTATCCTCGATGGTAACAATACAATACGTGCCTTGCTGCCCCTGCTGTCACTGGGAAAGGACACCGCAAGATTGAACCCAAAGCTAAGCAGTTCCCCCAATGCAAGAAAGATCAATCTAGTAGGCCAAACCAAACTGATAATTCTAAGAGACTTGCAAAGATAACCAATCATACATAAAAGAATTCAGATTTGATTCAAATATTGTTCATAGATAATCTTGATCATGAACCCACAATTCATCGGATCTCGACAAACACACCGCAAAAGAAGATTACATCGAATAGATCTCCACAAGAGAGGGGGAGAACATTGTATTGAGATCCAAAAAGAGAGAAGAAGCCATCTAGCTAATAACTATGGACCCGAAGGTCTGAGGTAAACTACTCACACTTCATCGGAGAGGCATTGGAGATGATGTAGAGGCCCTCCGTGATCAATACCCCCTCCGACGTAGATCGGGAAAAGGCCCCGAGATGGGATCTCTCAGGTACAGAAAGTTGCGGCGGTGGAATTAGGCTTTTGGCTCCGTATTTGGTAGTTTGGGGGTACGTAGGTATATATAGGAGGAAGAAGTACGTCGGTGGAGAACCGAGGGGCCCACGAGGGTGGAGGACGCGCCTGGGGGGATACGCGCGCCCCTACCTCGTGCCTTCCTCGTTTGTTGCTTTGTGTAGACTCCAAGTCCTCTAGATCATGTCCGTTCCGAAAATCACGTTCCCGAAGGTTTCATTCCGTTTGGACTCCGTTTGATATTCTTTTTCTGCGAAACTCTGAAATAGGCAAAAAAACAGCAATTCTGGGCTGGGCCTCCAGTTAGTAGGTTAGTCCCAAAAGTAATATAAAAGTGTATAGTAAAGCCCAATAATGTCCAAAACAGAATATAATATAGCATGGAGCAATCAAAAATTATAGATACGTTGGAGACGTATCAAGCATCCCCAAGCTTAATTCCTGCTCGTCCTCGAGTAGGTAAATGATAAAAACAGAATTTTTGATGTGGAATGCTACTTGGCATGGTTTTTAATGTAACCCTCTTAATTGTGGTATGAATATTCAGATCCAAAAGATTCAAGATAAAAGTTCAATATTGACATAAAAATAATAATACTTCAAGCATACTAACTAAGCAATTATGTCTTCTCAAAATAACATGGCCAAAGAAAGTTCATCCCTACACAATCATATAGTTTAGTCATGCTCCATCTTCATCACACAAAATACTCAAATCATGCACAACCCCGGTTTCAGCCAAGCAATTGTTTCATACTTTAGAATTTTCAAACTCTTTCAACTTTCATGCAATAGATGAGCGTGAGCCATGGACATAGCACTATATGTGGAATAGAATATGGTGGTTGTGGAGAAGACAAAAAGGGAGAAGATAGTCTCACATCAACTAGGCGTATCAATGGGCTATGGAGATGCCCATTAATAGATATCAATGTGAGGAGTAGGGATTGCCATGCAACGGATGCACTAGAGCTATAAATGTATGAAAGCTCAACAAAATGCAACTAAGTGGGTGTGCATCCAACTTGCTTGCTCATGAAGACCTAGGGCATTTGAGGAAGCCCATTGTAGGAATATACAAGCCAAGTTCTATAATGAAAAATTCCCACTAGTATATGAATGTGACAAAACAAGAGACTCTCTATCATGAAGAACATGGTGCTACTTTGAAGCACAAGTGTGGTAAAAGGATAGTAACATTGTCCCTTCTCTCTTTTCTCTCATTTTTTTGGGCCTTCCCTTTTTTTTATGGCCTTTCTTTTTTTTCCTCACTTGGGACAATGCTCTAGAAAATGATGATCATCACACTTCTATTTATTTACAACTCAATTATTACAACTCGATACTAGAACAAAGTATGACTCCATTTGCATGCCTCCGGCGGTGTACCGGTATGGGCAATGATTCAAGAGTGACATGTATGAAACAATTATGAATGGTAGCCTTGCCACAAATACTATGTCAACTACATGATCATGCAAGGCAATATGACAATGATGAATGTGTCATGATAAACGGAACGGTGGAAAGTTGCATGGCAATGTATCGCAGAATGGCTATGGAAATGCCATAAAACGTAGGTATGGTGGCTGTTTTGAGGAAGGTATATGGTGGGTGTAATGCACCTGCGAGAGTTGCGCGGTACTTGAGAGGCTAGCAATGGTGGAAGGGTGAGAGTGCGTATAATCCATGGACTCAACATTAGTAATAAAGAACTCACATACTTATTGCAAAAATCTACAAGTCATCAAAACCAAGCACTACACGCATGCTCCTAGGGGGGAGGTTGGTAGGAGTTAACCATCGCGCGCCCCCAACCTCCACACGAGGGAAGACACTCAAAGAATATCTCATGTTTCAAATTTGTTACACAAGGTTTACCATACATGCATGCTACGGGACTTGCAACCTTCAACACAAGTATTTCTCAATTTCACAACTACTCAACTAGCATGACTCTAATATTAATACCTCCATGTCTCAAAACAATCATCAAGCATCAAACCTTTCTTAGTATTCAACGCACTCATAAGAGAATTTTAATTTCATGATTAAGACAAATTATCATGCTGTTTTGTGAGGCTCTCAAAACAATATAAGTGAAGCATGAGAGAACAATAGTTTCTATAAAACAAATCCACCACCGTGCTCTAAAAGATTTAAGTGAAGCACTAGAGCAAAAACTATATAGCTCAAAAGATATAAGTGAAGCACATAGAGTATTCTAATAAATTCCGAATCATGTGTGTCTCTCTCAAAAGGTGTGTACAGCAGGGATGATTGTGGTAAACTAAAAAGCAAAGAATCAAATAATACAAGACGCTCCAAGCAAAACACATATCATCTGGTGAATAAAAATATAGCTCCAAGTAAAGTTACCGATGTAAGTAGACGAAAGAGGGGATGCCTTCCGGGGCATCCCCAAGCTTTGGCTTTTAGGTGTCCTTAGATTATCCTGGGGTGCCATGGGCATCCCCAATCTTTGGTTCTTGCCACTCCTTTTTCCATAATCCATCAAATCATTTACCCAAAACTTGAAAACTTCACAACACAAAACTCAACAGAAAATCTCTCATAAGCTCCGTTAGCGGAAGAAAACAAAACACCACTTCAAGGTACTGTAATGAACTCATTCTTTATTTATATTGGTGTTAATATTACTGTATTCCAACTTCCCTATGGTTCATAAACTATTTTACTACCCATAGAATCATCAAAATAAGCAAACAATACACGAAAAACAGAATCTGTCAAAAATATAACAGTCTGTAGTAATCTGTAACTAACGCAAACTTCTGGAACGTGAAAAATTCAACCAACTTAGGAAGTTCTAGATAATTTGTTTATTGATCTACAGCAAAAAGAATCAACTAAAAAGCACGTCCCTGTGATTTATGAAAGCTAATCTCGTGCACGCAAAGTTTCTGTTTTCTGCAGCAGAATCAAATAACTATTACCGTAGGTTATCCTAACGGTTTTACTTGGCACAAATGCTAATTAAAACACAAAAACGTATTTAAACAGAGGCTAGACATATTATTTATTCCTAAACCTAAGGAAAAAGCAAAAAAACTAAAATAAAAGGGGGTTGCCTCCCAACAAGCGCTATTCCTTAAAGCCTTTTTAGCTAGGCATTGAGATTTCAATGATGCTCACATGAAAGACAATAATTGAAGCGCAAAGGGAGCATCAAATAGCATGTGACAAACACATCTAAGTCTAACATACTTCCTATGCATAGGCATCTTATAGGCAAACAAATTATCATAGCAAGCAAAAACTAGCATATGCAAGGAAGCGGAAAGAAACAATAGCAATCTCAACATAACGAGAGGTAATTTATTATCATGAAAATTTCTATGACCATATTTTCCTCTCTCATAATAATTACATGTGGGATCATAAGCAAGTTCAACAATATATCTATCACAAAACATATTCTTAACATGATCCACATGTATGCAAATTTGACACTCTTCCAAAATAGTGGGACTATCATTAACTAAAGTCATGACCTCTCCAAACCCACTTTTATAAAAAAAAATCATAAGATTGAATATTCTCCAAATACGTGGGATCTAAAGTTAACACTCTTCCAAACCCACTTTCAATAATATTGCGAACACTATTATCAATCTCATATTCATCACGGCGCTTAAATAAATTTTCAAGATCAAAAGAAGAATCACCCCAATCATGATCATTGCAACAATTGACATCAAGAGAATTTATAATAACATCATTGCAATCATGCTTTTCATCAAAGGAACTATCAAGTATGGGTGCAATAGCAACGATCTCATGTTTAACATAAGGAACTATAGCAAATTCTTCTTCATAAATATTGGCATCATGGCCACCAGAATAGCAAGCATCATGTTCATCAAGGGATATTTCAATGAAATCATCGGAATCATCATTATCTATAGATTCATGCAAATCATTATTTTCTTCCAAAGCAACGGTCATCCTCTCAATAAATTCTTTGACATAGACATTATGAGCATAGTTTTCATAGCAATATTGAAGTATGTCAAAATTTTCAGATTCGTAGAGAGTAATATCATACTTTTCAATCAAAGAAGTAACTTCATAAGCACCCTTAAAAGCAAAAAATTCTTCAATTTGTTCGATATCATAGTAACTATAAACACCCTTTGCATAAGAAGATAAGATTTCATTTTCATTAAACTCACATAGGTAGGGAAGGTGTTTTTTAGGGTTCTTAGAGCAACAAGTAAAATCATAAATTTCACAAAGATTCCAAGCATAACACAGCAATTTTTTTATTTGATTCCATAAGAGTTTCCCTTTTTCAGACAAACGGTGACGCACAAAATGAGCATGCTCATCTAAAGATTTCCCATCAACTAGGCTAGTTGGGGTTGCAGGACGAGCGCATAAGGATTGAAGATGATCCATGTAGAACACTTTAAGTGGATCCAAATCAATAGATTTTTAGCAAGCAAAGATGCAAGCAAATAGAAGGCACGTGGAAACACAAACAAAAAGATATACGAGAAGAAGGCGAATAAAACGGCAAGGGTGAAGTGGGGGAGAGGAAAACGAGAGGCAAATGGCAAATAATGTAATGCGAGGGAGATGAGTTTGTGATGGGTACTTGGTATGGCTTGACTTTTGCGTAGACTCCACGGCAATGGCGCCAGAAATGGCTCGTTGTCGGGAGTCCAAATCTTGACTTGACCTTGCGTAAGCCTCCCCGGCAACGGCGCCATAAATCCTTCTTGCTACCTCTTGAGCACTGCGTTGGTTTTCCCTTGAAGAGGAAAGGGTGATGCAGTAAAGCAGCGTAAGTATTTCCCTCAGTTTTTGAGAACCAAGGTATCAATCCAGTAGGAGGCCACGCACGAGTCCGTCGCACCTACACAAACAAACAAGAACCTCGCAACCAACACGATAAAGGGGTTGTCAATCCCTTCACGGTCACTTACGAGAGTGAGATCTGATAGAGATGATAAGATAATATTTTTGGTATTTTTGTGATAAAGATGCAAAGTAAAATAAACGGCAACGGAAATAGCAAGTATTGGAAGATTAATATGATGGAAAATAGACCCGAGGGCTATAGGTTTCACTAGTGGCTTCTCTCAAGATAGCATAACTATTTGCGATGGGTAAACAAATTACTGTCGAGCAATTGATAGAATTGAGCATAGTTATGAGAATATCTACGTATGATCATGTATATAGGCATCACGTCCAAGACAAGTAGACCGAAACGATTCTGCATCTACTACTATTACTCCACACATCGACCGCTATCCAGCATGCATCTAGAGTATTAAGTTCGTGAAGAACAGAGTAACACATTAAGAAAGATGGCATGATGTAGAGGGATAAACTCATGCAATATGATATAAACCCCATCTTTTTATCCTCGATGGAAACAATACAATACGTGCCTTGCTGCCCCTGCTGTCACTGGGAAAGGACACCGCAAGATTGAACCCAAAGCTAAGCACTTATCCCATTGCAAGAAAGATCAATCTAGTAGGCCAAACCAAACTGATAATTCGAAGAGACTTGCAAAGATAACCAATCATACATAAAAGAATTCAGATTTGATTCAAATATTGTTCATAGATAATCTTGATCATAAACCCACAATTCATCGGATCTCGACAAACACACCGCAAAAGAAGATTACATCGAATAGATCTCCACAAGAGAGGGGGAGAACATTGTATTGAGATCCAAAAAGAGAGAAGAAGCCATCTAGCTAATAACTATGGACCCGAAGGTCTGAGGTAAACTACTCACACTTCATCGGAGAGGCCTTGGAGATGATGTAGAGGCCCTCCGTGATCAATGCCCCCTCCGGCGGAGCTCCGGAAAAGGCCCGAGATGGGACCTCTCAGGTACAGAAAGTTGCGGCGGTGGAATTAGGTTTTTGGCTCCGTATCTGGTAGTTTGGGGGTACGTAGGTATATATAGGAGGAAGAAGTACGTCGGTGGAGCAACGAGGGGCCCACGAGGGTGGAGGGCGCGCTTGGGGAGGGGGGGTAATCGCGCCCCCCTACCTCGTGCCTTCCTCGTTCGTTGCTTTGCGTAGACTCCAAGTCCTCTGGATCACGTTCGTTCCGAAAATCACGTTCCCGAAGGTTTCATTACGTTTGGACTCCGTTTGATATTCTTTTTCTGCGAAACTCTGAAATAGGAAAAAAAACAACAATTCTGGGTTGGGCCTCCGGTTAGTAGGTTAGTCCCAAAAGTAATATAAAAGTGTATAATAAAGCCCAATAATGTCCAAAACAGAATATAATATAGCATGGAGCAATCAAAATTTATATATACGTTGGAGACGTATCAGCGATACGCTCCGTTCTGGAGCACCTTGGTGATGATGAAGGGGCCTTCCCAAGCAGGAGCGAGCTTGTGTTGTCGCTGCTGATCCACTCGAAGAACCAGGTCCCCCTCTTGAAACGCTCGACCTCTCACATTTCTGGCGTGGAATCGGCGAAGGTCTTGCTGATAAATGGTCGACCGGATTAGGGCCATCTCTCTTTCCTCTTCCAAGAGATCAACTGCATCTTGCCGAGCCTGTTCTGCTTTGACTTCTGAGAAAAGCTCGACTCTGGGAGCATTGTGAAGTAAGTCACTCGGAAGCAGAGCTTCAGCCCCATAGACCAAGAAGAACGGGGTTCGGCCAGTCGATCGATTAGGAGTTGTTCTCAATCCCCAAAGTACTGATGGAAGCTCATCAACCCAAGCGCCTGCTGCATGCTTGAGATCACACATCAATCGGGGTTTCAGCTCTTTGAGAATCAACCCGTTTGCTCTCTCAGCTTGCCCATTCGACTGGGGATGGGCGACCGAAGCATAGTCGACCCGAGTGCCTTGGGAAGCGCAGAAAGCTCTGAACTTATCGGAATCAAAGTTCGACCCAGTATCTGTGATGATGCTGTGCGAAACTCCATATCTGAATGTTAACTCCCTGATGAAGCTGAGAGCAGTACTTGCTTTGAGGTTTTTGATAGGTTTAGCCTCAATCCATTTGGTGAACTTGTCGACTGCTACAAGCACATGGGTGAAGCCACTCCTGCCAGTCCTCAGAGGTCCGACCATATATAATCCCCAAACAGCAAAAGGGCAGACGAGTGGAATGGTCTTCAGGGCTGATGCAGGCTTGTGGGACATGTTGGAGTAGAACTGACAACCTTCACATTTGTCGACTATATCTTTTGCCATTTCATTCGCTCGTGGCCAATAGAATGCCACTCGGTATGCTTTGTCTACGATGGTCCAGGAGGACGCATGGTGACCATAGGTCCCCGAGTGGATGTCATTGAGGATCACTCGACCTTCTTCTGGTGTAATGCACTTCTGAGCGACTCCAGTAATACTTTCTCTGTAAAGCGGTCCGCCCATTACTGTGAAGGCTTTGGATCGACGGACAATCTGAGCGCCTCTTCTTCATCCTCTGGGAGCTCTTTCCTGAGAATATATGCAATGTACAACACTGTCCAATCGGGTATGACGACCAAAACTTCCATGATCAAGTCGACCACAGCTGGGATTTCAACTTCAGTCGGATCAGTGGAGCTCTTAGGTTGTGGGGGCTCTTCCGTGAAGGGATCTTCTTGAACTGATGGTGTGTGAAGGTGCTCTAAGAACACATTGCTGGGAATGGGCTCCCTCTTGGAACCTATCTTTGCCAGATCATCGGCTGCTTGGTTGTTCAGTCGGGGAATGTGGTGGAGCTCTAGCCCTTCAAAGTTCTTTTCTAGCTTTCTTACTGCATTACAATAACCAGTCATAGCTGGGCTTCTGATGTCCCACTCCTTCATCACTTGATTGACCACTAAATCTGAGTCGCCATAGACCATTAGGCGGCGGACGCCGAGTGAAATGGCCATACGCAACCCATACAAAAGTGCTTCATATTCAGCTTCATTGTTGGAGGAATCAAACTGAATCTGAAGAACATATCTGAGCTTGTCACCTCGGGGGGATACCAGTACTACCCCAGCACCAGAACCATTCAGCATCTTGGATCCATCAAAGAACATAGTCCAATGCTCCATGTGAATCTGAGTCGGTTGTTGCTGCTCAATCCACTCGGCGAGGAAATCTGATATTGCTTGGGACTTGATTGGTTTCTTTGCCTCAAACTTGATATCCAATGGAAGGAGTTCAATCGCCAATTTTGCCACTCAACCAGTTGCATCTCTGTTGTTCAGAATTTCTGATAGTGGTGTGTCGCTGACGACTGTAATCGAATGATCAGATAAATAATGTGCAACCTTCTTCGCGGTTAAATAAATTCCATAAACAAGATTCTGATAATGTGGATATCTCTGCTTGGATGGAGTCAAGACTTCAAAAATATAGTACACTGGGCGCTGAACTTTATAAGCTTTACCTTCTTCTTCCCGCTCGACCGTGAGTACTATACTGACAACTTGTCCAGTGGCTGCAATATAAAGCAACAGAGGCTCCTTGCTGACTAGGGCAGCAAGCACCGGCTGGGTGGAAAGCAGGGCTTTGAGCTCTGCAAACGTTGCGTCAGCTTCAGGAGTCCACTCGAACTTATCACACTTCTTCATCAGTCGGTAAAGAGGCAATGCTTTTTCACCGAGACGAGAGATGAATCGACTCAAAGCGGCCAAACAACCAGTGAGCTTCTGAACGTCATGCACACGCACAGGGCGTTTCATTCGGAGGATGGCGCCAACCTTCTCTGGGTTCGGAAACGAGGAAACCGAGTAATTTTCCACCTGGAACTCCGAATGTGCATTTTGACGGATTAAGCTTGATATCATGCCTCCTCGGATTGGCAAAGGTTTCAGCAAGGTCAGTCAGCAGGTCGGAACCTTTGCGTGACTTAACCACAATGTCATCCACATAAGCTTCCACATTCCGACTGATTTGAGTGAGCAGGCACTTCTGAATCATCCTCATAAATGTGGCATTAGCATTCTTGAGACCGAATGGCATGGTAACATAGCAAAAGCACCCGAATGGGGTGATGAAAGCCGTTTTTATTTCATCGGGTCCATACAGACGGATCTGATGATACCCGGAATATGCATCCAGAAAAGACAAATGCTCACACCCCTCAGTCGACTCAACAATCTGTTCAATGCGGGGGAAAGGGAAATGATCTTTCGGGCAGGCCCGATTGATATGCTTGAAATCAATACACATGCGAAGTGAATCGTCCTTCTTGGGGACCATGACAACATTGGCGAGCCACTCGGAGTGGTAAATTTCGCGGATGAACTCAGCTGCCAGAAGCCGAGCCACCTCCTCACCGATTTCCTTTCTCTTCTCCACGGCGGACCGACGGAGATACTCCTTAACGGGTTTTGCTTTCGGATCGACTCGCAAACGGTGCTCAGCCAGTCCCCTGGGTACACCCGGCATGTCAGAAGGTTTCCATGCAAAGATGTCCCAGTTCTCATGGAGGAACTGGATGAGCGCTTCTTCCTATTTGCTGTTGAGTGTCGTTGAGATATGAGTCGGAGCAGCATTGGGGTCGGTCGGGTGAATGTGAACTGGCTTGGTTTCACCAGACGACTGAAATGCAGAATCTGAAGCAGGCTTATTGGCTCGCAGCAAATCACTCGGATCTGCATTCTTCTGGTATTCTTGCATTTCGACTGCCGCCATCTGCTCATCGGCATTTTTGGAGCCCTTCTCCAGGCACTCTTATGCTCTCTGCCGATTACCAGTAACTGTGATCACACCTCTGGGACCAGGCATCTTCAGCTTCAAGTACACGTAACACGGTCGAGCCATGAAACGAGCATATGCGGGTCTGCCCAGAATAGCATGATAGGTGCTTTGAAAGTCCACAACTTCCAACGCCAATTTTTCCTTGCGGTAATTCTTTGAATCACCGAAAACCACATCAAGAGTGATCTGGTCAAGTGATTCCGCTTTCTTTCCAGGAATGGCACCGTGGAAACTCATGTTGCTCTCACTAAGCTTCGACATCAGAATGCCCATCCCTTTTAGGGTTTCAGCGTAGAGGATATTGATATGCCTCCAACGTATCTATAATTTTTGATTGTTCCATGCTATTATATTATCTATTTTGGATGTTTAATGGGCTTTAATATACTCTTTTATATGATTTTTGGGACTAACCTATTAACCTAGAGCCCAGTGCCAGTTTCTGTTTTTTCCTTGTTTTTGAGTATCGCAAAAAAGGAAAATCAAACGAAGTCCAATTGACCTGAAATTTCACGGAGCTTATTTTTGGACCAGAAGAAGGCCATGGAGTAAAAGAGTTGGGCCAGAAGAGTCCTGGGCTGCCCACGAGGGTGGGGGGGGCGCCCACCCCCTGGGCGCGCCTCCCTACCTCGTGGACAGCCCGGAGACCCCCTGACTTGTTCCCGACGCCAACACCTCTTATATATACCCAAACTTCTAGAACATAACCTAGATCGGGAGTTCCGCCGCCGCAAGCCTCCAGAGCCACGAAAAACCAATCGGGACCCTGTTCCGGCACCCTGCCGAAGGGGGGGTCCCTCACCGGTGGCCATCTTCATCATCCCGGCGCTTTCCATGACGAGGAGGGAGTAGTTCACCCTCAGGGCTGAGGGTATGTACTAGTAGCTATGTGTTTGATCTCTCTCTCCCGTGTTCTTGATTTGGCACGATCTTGATGTATCGCGAGCTATGCTATTATAGTTGGATCTTATGATGTTTCTCCCCCTCAACTCTCTTGTAATGGATTGAGTTTTCCCTTTGAAGTTATCTTATTGGATTGAGTCATTCAGGATTTGAGAACACTTGATGTATGTCTTGCGTGGGATACCCGTGGTGACAATGGGGTATTCTATTGATTCACTTGATGTATGTTTTGGTGATCAACTTGCGGGTTCCGTGACCTTGGGAATCTATGCATAGGGGTTGGCACACGTTTTCGTCTTGACTCTCCGGTAGAAACTTTGGGGCACTCTTTGAAGTTCTTTGTGTTGGTTGAATAGATGAATCTGAGATTGTGTGATGCATATCGTATAATCATACCCACGAATACTTGAGGTGACATTGGAATATCTAGGTGACATTAGGGTTTTTGTTGATTTGTCTCTTAAGGTGTTATTCTAGTACGAACTCTAGGATAGATCGAACGGAAAGAATAGCTTCGTGTTATTTTACTACGGACTCTTGAATAGATCGATTAGAAAGAATAACTTTGAGGTGGTTTCATACCCTACAATAATCTCTTTGTTTGTTCTCCGCTATTAGTGACTTTGGAGTGACTCTTTGTTGCATGTTGAGGGATAGTTATATGATCCAATTATGTTATTATTGTTGAGAGAACTTGCACTAGTGAAAGTATGAACCTTAGGCCTTGTTTCCTAGCATTGCAATACCATTTATGTTCACTTTTACCACTTGTTACCTTGCTGTTTTTATATTTTCAGATTACAAATACTTATATCTACCATCCATATTGCACTTGTATCACCATCTCTTCGCCGAACTAGTGCACCTATACAATTTACCATTGTATTGGGTGTGTTGGGGACACAAGATACTCTTTGTTATTTGGTTGCAGGGTTGTTTGAGAGAGACCATCTTAATCCTACACCTCCCACGGATTGATAAACCTTAGGTCATCCACTTGAGGGAAATTTGCTACTGTCCTACAAACCTCTGCACTTGGAGGCCCAACAACGTCTACAAGAAGAAGGTTGCATAGTAGACATCAAGCTATTTTCTGGCGCCGTTGCCGGGGAGGTGAGTGCTTGAAGGTATATCTTTAGATCTTGCAATCGAATCTTTAAGTTTCTTGTTTTATCACTAGTTTAGTCTATAAAAGAAAATTACAAAAAAATGGAAATAAGGGTGCATCATATGCTTCATCTTTTTAATATCTTTCATGAGAATAAGGATTCCGATAATTGTGCTCAATGGCTAGAGGAAGAATGTATTAGAATGTTTGGCACTAAATCCTTGAATGATGAGCATGATTGCAATGTTGTTAGTATGAACTCTTTGAATATCCATAGTACTAATGATGATTGCACTAGTCATGATGAAAATGTCTCTTATAAGCATGTCAACTTTTGTGGAATACATAGAGCTTGCAAGTACACACCAAATAGGGAAGATAGATTTTGCAAGAGGCATAAGTATTTTGAAACTAAATGGTTGCAAGAAAGGCTAGATGATTGTGCTGAAAAATTCAATAGTTATCGCCGTCCTTGTGAACTTTGCAATGAACATGGTCATTTAAAGCTCCAATGCTATTTGTTTCATGATCAAATCATGTCCAAAAATTGTGATAACTTGATTACCCTTGAGCATCATAAAGAGCTTAGTCTTCTTTTGGGGTATGAAGAAATGAAACTTATAACTGAGGGTATTCCAAAATTTAATCTTGATAGATTTCTTGATTTTCATCTAGAAGAAATTTTTATGTATTGTGCGGTGAATTGCATTGAAAATCCTTATATTGCCAATTACATAAAGAAAATAAAACAAATAGAATATGAAGAGAATACTAATGAAAGTTAAGAGACTTCCCAATATCCTCCTATTATTTCTTATGATGAATCAGGTAACGAGGAGGAGCTTTCTATTCAACCAATCTCATTAATAAGGAGCTCAAAAAAGAGGGTTAAACCCACACATGATGTGAAGAAGAAGAAGAAAAGACGGAGAAGCAAAGGTAGAAAGGTATCCCTCCCAAATGATGTTGCTCCTATTACTCATTGTGATGATGATAATTGCTATACTATTGGTGCTATCCATACTATTAATGATGAGAGTGATTATGCTTATGATATGAAAAGGACCAAGCTTGGGGATGCTATGTTTGATGAGAATGACATGTTTTAGAATATATTTGCTGCAATTAATGTTTGTTCCAAGCTTGGGGATGCTATGTTTAATGAAGATGATATTTTTAGCCTCCCAAGTTTTGACATGTTTGATAGCATGCCTCCTAATTATGATGATTATTGTGATGACACTTATGCTATAATAAGTATTGATGATTATATTTATAAAACTTGTCATGATTATGATTACCCTTTTCCTGAACTTTATTCTTTCAACATGGAAACAATTTATAGTATTCGAGTCTCTTATGATACTCCCACTATTCCGATTGAGAAGAATTTTGCTTATGTACAGAGTAGTAAATTTTCTATGTTTGTAGATCATGAAAAGAATACTTTAGGTGCTGGTTATATTTTTGAATTCATTCATGATGCTACTGAAAATTATTATGGGGGAGGAACATATGCTTGTAGGAATTGCAATAATATCAAGTTTCCTCTCTATCTGTTGAAAATCTTGAAGCTATGCTTGTTTTACCTTCCTATGCTAGTTGATTCTTGTTCCCATAAGTTGTTTGCTCACAAAATCCCTATGTATAGGAAGTGGGTTAGGCTTAAATGTGCTAGTCATATGCTTCATGATGCTCCCGTTATCTTTCAATTCTTATCTTTTATGTGAGCATCATTGTCATCATCATGCCTAGCTAAAAAGGCAATAAAGAAAAGCGCTTGTTGGGAGACAACCCAATATTTACCTTTACTGTTTTTGTGTGTTCACATGATTATGCTACTGTAGTAATCATGTTTTATAGCTTTTGTTTCAATAAAGTGCCAAGTAAGACCTTTAGGATAGCTTACGGTGATAGTTGTGTTGATCCTGCTGAAAATCAGAAACTTTTGCGCCCAGTAAATTAGTTTTCATCATTCACGGAAGCGTGCTATTGATCTTATTCTTTTTGCTCAGTATGGTACACAAATTGCTCAGGTTTTCCTAATTTGGTAGAGTTTTTGGAGTTCCAGAAGTATACGTTTGATACAGATTACTACAGACTGTTCAGTTTTTGACAGATTCTGTTTTCTATGTGTTGTTTGCTTATTTTGATGAATCTATGAGTAGTATCGGAGGGTATGAACCATAGAGATGTTGGAATACAGTAGATATTACACCAATATGAATTTAGAATGAGTTCACAACAGTACCTGAGTGGTGGTTTTATTTTCTTATACTAACGGAGCTCATTAGATTTTCTGTTGAGTTTTGTGTTGTGAAGTTTTCAAGTTTTGGGTGAAGTTTCGACGGACTATGGAATAAGGAGTGGCAAGAGCCTAAGCTTGGGGATGCCCAAGGCACCCCAAGGTAATATTCAAGGACGACCAAGAGCCTAAACTTGGGGATGCCCCGGATGGCATCCCCTCTTTCGTCTTCATTCTTCGGTAACTTTACTTGGAGCTATATTTTTATTCACCACATGATATGTGTTTTGCTTGGAGCATCATTTTATTTTCTTTTGTTTTGCTTGCTGTTTGAATAATATCCCAAGATCTGAAATTCTTAAATGTTAGAGAGTCTCCACATAGTTGCATAATTATTCGACTACTCATTGATCTTCACTTATATCTTTTGGAGTAGTTTGTCATTTGCTCTAGTGCTTCACTTATATCTTTTTAGAGCACGGCGGTGGTTT
The DNA here is from genome assembly GCF_018294505.1 of Triticum aestivum. NCBI lineage: Eukaryota > Viridiplantae > Streptophyta > Magnoliopsida > Poales > Poaceae > Triticum > Triticum aestivum. Next base: position 22,101,522 of record NC_057799.1, read on the forward strand.
TATTTTGAAGAAATAGATGAACTCTCATGGTTCACTTATATTAATTTGAGAGTCTTTAGAACAGCATGGTAATTTGCTTTGCTTATGAATTTAGTCCTAATATGATGGGCATCCAAGATGGATATAATAAAAACTTTCATAAAAAGTGCATTGAATACTCTGAGTTTTGATGCTTGATGATCGTTTTGAGATATGAGGATGGTGATATTAGAGTCATGCTATTATAGTAGTTGTGAATTTGAGAAATACTTGTGTTGAGGTTTGCAAGTCCCGTGGCATGCACGTATGGTAACCGTTGTGTGATAAATTTGAAACATGAAGTGTTCTTTGAGTGTCATCCTTTGTGTGGAGGTCAGGATCACGCGATGGTTAACTCCTACCAACCCTTCCCCTAGGAGCATGCGTGTAGTGCTTGGTTTTGATGACTTGTAGATTTTTGCAATAAGTATGTGAGTTCTTTATGACTAATGTTGAGTCCATGGATTATACGCACTCTCACCCTTCCATCATTGCTAGCCTCTTCGGTACCATGCATTGCCCTTTCTCACCTTGAGAGTTGGTGCAAACTTCCCCGGTGCATCCAAACCTCGTGATATGATACGCTCTATCACACATAAACCTCCTTATATCTTCCTCAAAACAGCCACCATACCTACCTATTATGGCATTTCCATAGCCATTCCGAGATATATCGCCATGCAACTTTCCACCGTTTCATTTATTATGACACACTTCATCATTGTCATATTGCCTTGCATGATCATGTAGTTGACATCGTATTTGTGGCAAAGCCACCATGCATATTATTTCATACATGTCACTCTTGATTCATCGCCCATCCCGGTACACCGCCGGAGGCATTCATATAGAGTCATATTTTGTTCTAGTATCGAGTTGTAATAATTGAGTTGTAAATAAATAGAAGTGTGATGATCATCATTCATAGAGCATTGTCCCAAAAAAAAGAGAAAGGCAAAAAAAAGAAGGCCCAAAAAAATAGAGAAAATAAATAAAAAGGGGCAATGCTACTATCCTTTTTTTCCACACTTGTGCTTCAAAGTAGCACCATGGTCTTCATGATAATGAGTCTCTTGTTTTGTCACTTTCATACTAGTGGGAATTTTCATTATAGAACTTGGCTTGTATATTCCAACAATGGGCTTCCTCAAATGCCCTAGGTCTTCGTGAGCAAGCAAGTTGGATGCACACCCACTTAGTTTGTTTTGTTGAGCTTTCATACATTTATAGCTCTAGTGCATCCGTTGCATGGCAATCCCTACTCCTCGCATTGACATCAATTGATGGGCATCTCCCTACCCCGTTGATTAGCCGCGTCAATGTGAGACTTTCTTTTTTTTGTCTTCTCCACACAACCCCCATTATCATATTCTATTCCACCTATAGTTCTATGTCCATGGCTCACACTCATGTATTGCATGAAAGTTGAAAAAAGTTTGAAAAGGCTAAAGTATGAAACAATTGCTTGGCTGAAACCGAGGTTGTGCATGATTTGGATATTTTGTGTGACGAAGATGGAAGGATAGCCAAACTATATGATTTTGTAGGGATGAACTTTCTTTGGCCATATTATTTTGAGAAGACATAATTGCTTTGTTAGTATGCTTGAAGTATTATTGTTTTTATGTCAATATTAAAATTTTGTCTTGAATCTTATGGATCTGTATATTCTTGCCACAATAAAGAATATTACATTGAAAATTATGTTAGGTAGCATTCCACATCAAAAATTCTGTTTTTATCACTTACATACTCGAGGACGAGCAGGAATTAAGCTTGGGGATGCTTGATACGTATCCAACGTATCTATAATTTTTGATTGTTCCATGCTATTATATTATCTATTTTGGATGTTTAATGGGCGTTAATATACTCTTTTATATGATTTTTGGGACTAACCTATTAACCTAGTGCCCAATGCCAGTTTATGTTTCTTCCCTGTTTTTGAGTATCGCAGAAAAGGAAAATCAAACGGAGTCCAATTGACTTGAAATTTCACGGAGCTTATTTTTGGACCAGAAGAAGGCCATGGGGTAAAAGAGTTGGGCCAGAAGAGTCCCGGGCTGCCGACGAGGGTGGGGGGGGGGCGCCCACCCCCCTGGGTGCGCCTCCCTACCTCGTGGACAGCCCGGAGACCCCCCTCACTTGTTCCCGACGCCAACACCTCTTATATATATCCAACTTTCCAGAACATAACCTAGATCGGGAGTTCCACCGCCGCAAGCCTCCAGAGCCACGAAAAACCAATCGGGACCCTGTTCCGGCACCCTGTCGGAGGGGGGATCCCTCACCGGTGGCCATCTTCATCATCCCGGTGCTCTCCATGATGAGGAGGGAGTAGTTCACCCTCGGGGCTGAGGGTATGTACCATAAGCTATGTGTTTGATCTCTCTCTCTCGTGTTCTTGATTTGGCATGATCTTGATGTATCGCGAGCTTTGCTATTATAGTTGGATCTTATGATGTTTCTCCCCCTCTACTCTCTTGTAATGGATTGAGTTTTCCCTTTGAAGTTGTCTTTATCGGATTGAGTCTTTAAGGATTTGAGAACACTTGATGTATGTCTTGCTTGGGATACCCGTGGAGACAATGGGGTATTCTATTGATTCACTTGATGTATGTTTTGGTGATCAACTTGCGGGTTCCGTGGCCTTGGGAATCTATGCATAGGGGTTGGCACACGTTTTCGTCTTGACTCTCCGGTAGAAACTTTGGGGCACTCTTTGAAGTTCTTTGTGTTGGTTGAATAGATGAATCTGAGATTGTGTGATGCATATCGTATAATCATACCCACGGATACTTGAGGTGACATTGGAGTATCTAGGTGACATTAGGGTTTTGGTTGATTTGTGTCTTAAGGTGTTATTCTAGTATGAACTCTAGGATAGATCGAACGGAAAGAATAGCTTCATTTTATTTTACTACGGACTCTTGAATAGATCGATCAGAAAGAATAACTTTGAGGTGGTTTCGTACCCTACAATAAACTCTTCGTTTGTTCTCCGCTATTAGTGACTTTGGAGTGACTCTTTGTTGCGTGTTGAGGGATAGTTATATGATCCAGTTATGTTATTATTGTTGAGAGAACTTGCACTAGTGAATGTATGAACCATAGGCCCTGTTTCCTAGCATTGCAATACCGTTTACGCTCACTTTTACCACTTGTTACCTTGCTGTTTTTATATTTTCAGATTACAAATACTTATATCTACCATCCATATTGCACTTGTACCACCATCTCTTCACCGAACTAGTGCACCTATACAATTTACGATTGTATTGGGTGTGTTGGGGACACAAGAGACTCTTTGTTACTTGGCTGCAGGGTTGTTTGAGAGAGACCATCTTCATCCTACACCTCCCACGGATTGATAAACCTTAGGTCATCCACTTGAGGGAAATTTGCTACTGTCCTACAAACCTATGCACTTGGAGGCCCAACAACGTCTACAAGAAGAAGGTTGCATAGTAGACATCAGATATTCAGACCACTGCCACCATCCATCAGTACTTTGGTCAGTCGAGTGCCACCAACAACTGGGTCGACTACCAGCGCTTGCCTCCCTGGAGTGGCAACACGTGCTGGGTGATCGGACTGGTCGAATGTGATTGCAGTTTGTGACCACTTCAAATACATCGTCGTTGCCGGAGCAACCATATTCACTTCTCTGTTTATGACTTTCAGTCGACTTTTGCTCTCAATGTCAGCAAAAATTACCAAGCTAGAATTGGCATTGGGGATTCCCTCATCTTCCTCTTCTTTGTCCTCATCCTTATTAGATTCTTTTTCCTTCTCACTGAGTTGTTTTTCTCGAAATTGCTGGATAAGGAGTCGACACTGTCAAGTGGTATGCTTGGGATAAATCAGATTTCCCTCTTCGTCTTTCTTGCTGTGAATGTGACAGGGCAAATCCAACACATCATTCCCCGCTTGATCTTTCACTTTCTTGGGGGTCCAGGGCGCCTTAGATTTTCCTTTAAACTTTCCTTGAATCACAGCGGCAGTCTCACTAGGTCCTGCAGGCTCAGCTTTGCACTTCTGCTTCCGACTGGAATTACCACCTCCGACGTCCTGGCCGACTGGTTTGCCTTTGCCACTGCGGAGCTGGTCTTCTTCTTCGCCGTTAGCATACCGAGTGGCAATTTCCATCACTCCGGTCAGGGTCATGTCACCTATCCGACCGAATTTCAGGTTAAGTTCTCTCTACCGAACGCCTTCCTTGAAGGCACACACTACTTGGTGCTGAGACACATTTTCCACTATGTGATGCAAAGTGGTCCATCTCTGAATGTAATCTCTCAGAGTCTCATTCGGCTTTTGTACACAATGTTGCAATTCTACCAACCCTGCTGGTCATTTGCAAGTACCTTCAAAAGTTCTGACAAACACTCGGGCTAGCTCTTCCCAACTGAATATACTGCCTGGGGCCAACTGATTCAACCATGCTCTGGCTGAACCTTCCAACATCAAAGGAAGATGCTTCATAGCTACCTCATCATTTTCACCACCAATCTGCACCGCCACCCTGTAATCTTCCAGCCATGTGTCAGGCTTCGATTCACCGGTAAACTTATTAACCCAAGTCGCCAACCTGAAATTGGGAGGGATCTCAGCAGCTCTGATGGCTCTGCTGAAACACTCAGGACCTGAAACATGTACTCTGCCGCCACTCGGACGATCTCTGTCAAGTCCCTCTCTATGTGCTCTGTTTCTGTCGACCAGACCTTGCACGAGGATCGGCCTCGCATCAAAACGTGGCTCCCTTGGATCGACTGGAACCCTCCGATCTCCACTATGCGGGCGCCTGTCATCATATTGCCGGGGCACATATGATCCACTCATCGGAGGAGGTGTTGGCACTCGACGGCGGTCATCACGACTGAGATGATGGTCATACTGCTCGTGGTTCCGACCCACGTGCTGCTCTTGGCGATACCCACGTCCATCACTCCGCAGAGGCGATCTTCGGCTGTGAGCCGACTGAACTATATCAGCTACTACAGATCTGCTATGGATTCTGTTACGAGACTGTGATACAGGCGTGTTTTGCTCTCTTGCTGCTCGGAGCAATGCTCAGATCTGCATCAGACCTCTTCCCGCCTCTGACTGAGACGGCTAAATGGACTCTGCTACACGGGCTGCAGCTGTAAGATTCTGATTCAGAGTGCGGTATACCTGTTGTTCGGGTGGAAACAGCTGCCGTTGTCGTCGACTGGACTCAGGGATCTGTCGCCGTGCACGCTCGTCGAGTGCATGCTGAAGGGACGGCCTGGGAGACAAAGTCCACCACGAGGACCACCAGATCCGGGGACAAGTCCACTGGATCATGAATTAAAAAGTTGGAGGCATCACTCGGAGCGAGCGCACACCGACAGCAGCAACCATGGCCAAGCGGCTTGGTGAAGGGGCCCATGAGCCAAGCTCAGAATATCATCGCTGTGGCGCTGGCCAGGAATGAAAGGATGCAAGAGTCATGCACAAGCGCAGAGATCCTGGTGATCGGGGCAGCACGCGGACACAGAGAGAGCTCCCGCCTCCGCAAGCTGTTTATCACAAAGTGAGCTCCCGCTCCCGCCTTCGCAAGCAAGGGCCTTTGCCCTGCATCTTTGACCATAGGTGGGGAGTTGGAGAGGGAACCGCGGGACGCTAGTGCAGCGTCGGTTCCCAAGTCGCTCACGGGGACGACACGGGAACAAGGACTTACAAAACCAAAACAGTTGCATGTGCATATTTTTCTTTGAAGATCTAGAATTTCCTAATGGGTAGCACATGTTTTTGTGCATGTTTGAATGAAAGACACGATCAAGCTAGAGCATATCTCTCCTATCTAAAATAATATTTAATGTTTCCCGTTACACTCTCTTCCTTCGTCCGCCCCTCCTGTGGAGCTATTTTATTTCGTCCGAAACAACAGCTTTCTGGGTTTTCTAGTTCTATGGTTATATTGTTGTTTTCCGGTATGTTACCGACCTCCTCGAGCACCCCGCTCGCCGTAAATGTGGAGGAGGGGTCGCCTCCCGACCATTATACTGTCCTCTACGCGCTGATATACACCAAGGGAAATGCGGCAACTTAGGCTAGTCATATTGGGGTAACTTAGGTAGTAACTTAACACATCCCAATAAAATTTTGCTTATGTGGCAAGTATTAAATGAGGAAAGAGGTGCTTGTGGTAACATAATATGTTACTGTAACAAAGCGCTTTCCGAGGCAAAATGAGTCCATGAGCTAATAAATGAAGCCATCTATGACACTACTAGTATGTTACTTTGCACTATGAAGGTAGTAACTTGGACTAGTGTCATATGCATGACAATATGACACTAGTATAAGTTACTCCCCACTATGACCAGCCTTAGGCAACAGTCCTTGGAGATCTGGCTTGTGGACTCCCAGGGCAATGGAAGTTTGGACTTTGATAGTCCTTGGGTTAATATGTATATTGCCGGTATAGCCCTCCCTGTGGTCTGTGTGGGCAGATGAGGATAGCTCATGCTGCTCATTTAGACCATGCATCATTTTGCTGTGTTTTTCTTAGTTTTGGGGAACTCTTTTTATCAAAAGAAAAATGCGGCGGCCCAGGAGTATCCTGCCCCCATCACGCCAACCTAACACGTTGTCGGTGTTCTCTTACTTATTCAGCAACACCTACGGCGGACCATGGTCCTCCTCGGGTCCTCCCTCCTGCGCTCCCTGCCGACAACGTCCTCGCGATCATGCTTGAGAACCACTGAACGACAACTTCAACATCCGTCCTAAGGAGAAGTCTTCCTTTGGCGGCTTGGTAAATTCCTTAGCCCGGAACTTCACTACCAAGGTAGACACAGAGCTTGAGGCAATCAGCCTAGAGAGATCACCAACGATGGGAGAAACAAGATTACAAAACCGTCCAGCTTCCGTGGGAGCAGACTGTGGTCTAGGTCGGTTGCGGATGAGGAAGATGATCGGCAAGCTCAAGCCGAGTCTGAGTACCCTCTCTGGTTTTACATGGAAATCGAAGACAGAGCGAACAGCATGTGCGTCATCACAGGGACCCTGTCCACACCTTCAACCTCAAGACAAAGGTGAATTGCAATAGGTTCGATAACAAGGCAAAGCTCATCCACGAGCAGACCGCTGAGGGTTATATATTTGTCAAGGACAATGACGTGATAAACAAGTTGGCAACAACGAGATAAATGAATAGTCACAACGATGTGTAGCGGCCGGTTGTGATACCAGCAGATCGACTGCCAATGTCGTGGACAGTCTGGAGCTTCAACGTCTAGGAAGTCATGAATGCGTGTGCCTGCTGGAAGGAGCTGTGAACGAATGACGTCGACGGTCAAGTGCTCGGTCCATAGTTGACAATGATATGATGTATGCATGTCAATGCAAGATTTTTCTCGGAATTCCAACGGAAGTAGATTACTCCGTTGTGAAGCATGGCAGGTTTGATTACTCTTTGATTCTTGGCCTAATCAAGTGCACCACATTATCGCCAGTGCATTCTTATGATCTTCATCTATTTTTGCGTCTTGTGTGGAGCCCATAGTATGCTTAATAAAGCTGCAGGTTGTTATATTCCAGAATCAATTTTGGGCTCCATTGCAAACTGCGTTGGTTAGTTGTTTTGTGTTGCTACCCCTTATAAGCAATGGTCAAAGCGCTAACCACTTAGCAGAGAGTATCAACTAGTTTACCTATTATAGTATGATATTTGTACTTTAAGTGAATATGCTTTATCTTTTTGTGTGCATGTCAACTGCATTATAAGGAGTCATGCATGTTTTACTTATTGCTGGTTAATCAGGTGTTACCATGAGAAACCGAACCACGAATCTCCATTTAGCTACTTCAAGAATTCACTTCATGATAAAGCTTGGCGATATACGGTGTGGAAACTCATTGTATAATTTATTTTTACCTTAACAGAAAAATAATATTGTCTTCCTTTTCTTCAAATTAATACAGGTGTAAGCTACTTCCGATATTGTATTTAAGTGAAGAAACAATTAAAACTCCAACAAGTACCATTGTCAGCCGATTAACAATGCCAAGATGGACGAGACCATGAATATTTTCCCTTTGGACCTTTGAGCAATGAAAAGTTGCAATATTGTTATATAAAAAAAATCATTGTTTGGCTGATAAAATTATTAAAACATGATTGTTTATTTCATTTTTTTTCATTGCCAGCATGGTTAGTGGGACAGACCAGACTGATATTACTTGTTTTGTTTGAAAATGGATAATAAATACGAGATATGAGGTCATCTACAAGAGCTACGTACATATATGCCAGTGTAACACCCAAACTCACCAGGCACACACACACACACACTATATATATATATATATATATATATATATATATATATATATATATATATATATGTATGTATGTATGTATGTATGTATGTATGTCTGTATCTTCTCGTGAGGTAGCTAGCTAGTAACAGCTAACCACACTCTAAATTACCAAGTGTATATGTGACAGCAGTAGTTTGCGTAATTTATGGTGGGCACTTTTCACTAGTAAAGCAGGGCTTTGGTTGAGGCCTGGGTAAGGGCTTTAATCCCGGTTCACTCACGAATCGGGACCAAAGGGGGCATCAGTCCCGGTTCGTGAGGCCAGGGCGTCGGCCGGGCCTCGGGGGCCATTGGTCGCAGTTCCTCTGACCCCTTTGGTCCCGATTCCAGACACGATCCGGAACCAATGGGCCTCACTCCTGGCCCACCACCTTTAGTCCTGGTTGGTGGCTGGAACCAGGAACAAAGGTTGCCCTTTAGTCCAACCAGGACTAAAGAGAGGCCTATATATACCGCCGCCCCTGCCCGCGAGCAAAGCCATCGCTCTATTTTTTTGGCCGGCCGTGGGAGAGCTTTGTGGTGCTCTAGCTCACCTCCTATGCACATGAGGTGTTCGATGAAATGCCCGAGCCACACTTAAGGTTTCTCCTCTCGAAGCTCCTTGTCCAAATTCCATTTTCCTTAAGATTTGTCTAGGTTTGGCGTTCCATCCTGTCCTGTCCACGTCCTCACCGCCTTCGATCGCCCGTGCTGATCTCGTCGCCAGCACTACCATGGTGAGCCTCTTGTTCTGATCTTCTTTCTAAAAAAAATCTTACTTGTGTGATTTAGATAGATACTTGTATAATTTTCTTAGTTTTATTATTGTTTGTTATTATATAGTGCGATGGTTTTGGTATCCGCCTCCGTCGGCCCTCGTCCTGTCTATGATTTGGATGTGGTATATATTATCTTTCATAACTATTTGGATGATTTAGTGTCTATGATAATTATGCAGACCAACGTGACATAGATGTTTTTATCTAGATGGTATGTGAACCGGAAATTCCAATCAACCCTATTGTCGAGAGGATAAATTTAGTTAAAAAAGAAAACAATTACTTAAAGAAAAAAATTGAAAATAATTGAGGAGGAGAAGATGAGATTGGAGTTCCGCGTTGCGGATGTCGTTGATGATCACAAGATCAAGATGGATGCAATGCGCTTGAAGATTAGAAAGATTAGAAAATATACCATTCATACTGAGACTTGGTATCATTATGTTGTTGGATCAATTGTTACCTTAGTTGCGATTATGATCACATTTGTAGTTGCATTGAAATGTTTTACATAGTTTCAATATATGGTTTAATTAGATGCTCTCGAGAGGCATATGTTGTTCAATGAGAACTATGTATGAACTTTATGTATTTATTTTTTCAGTAATAACATTTGATCACTACTGTACTTTGGTTTTAATGTGATGATGAACTTTTGTTAATTTGGTCACTTCTCTATTCATGATGTTCTGTAATGGTTTTTGACACACTTAATTATATATAATGCACACAGATGAACCTGCAATGGATGTACGGTAACAGACGCACCACCGAGTACATTAAGGGCGTGCATAATTTTGTCGAAGTGGCTGAGGCAAACAAGAAGAATGGTCTTATGTGTTGTCCATGCCGTAGATTGGGGAATACGCAGTCTTACTCTAACTCGAAAACCCTTCACATCCACCTGCTTGAGAAGGGTTTCATGCCATACTATAATGTTTGGACCAAGCATGGAGAAAGAGGGGTTATGATGGAAGACAACGAAGAAGAAGAGGATGATGACAACTATGTGCCCCCTGAATACGGTGATGCTGCAACGGGGGAAGCTGAAGATCAAGAGGAACCAGACGATGTGCCCGATGATGATCTTCGCCGGGTCATTGTTGATGCAAAGAGACAATGCCAAATTGAAATGGAGAAGTTGAAGTTCGATTTCATGTTAGAGGATCAAAAAAGGGTTGTACCCAATTGCTAAGATGGCAACACAAAGCTCGGCACCACACCGGAATTGCTGCAATGCAATGCAGACAATGGTGTATCTGACAATGGATTTGAGAAGCTACTGAAAATATTGGAGAAGAAGCTTTCAAAGGATGACGAATTGCCCGACAGTACGTACGGAGCAAAGAAGGTTCTATGCCCTATAGGATTGGAGGTGTAGAAGATACATGCATGCCCTAATGACTGCATCCTCTACCGCGGTGCGTACGAGGATTTAAACGCATGCTCGATATGCGGTGCATTGCGGTATAAGATCAGACGAGATGACCCTTGTGATGTTGACGGTGAGCGCCAGGAAGAGGGTTCCTGCCAAGGTGATGTGGTATGCTCCTATAATACCACGGTTGAAACGTCTGTTCAAAAACAAAGAGCATGCCAAGTTGATGCAATGGCACAAAGAGGACCGTAAGAAAGACGGGAAGTTGAGAGCACCCGCTGACGGGTCGCAGTGGAGAAAAATTGAGAGAAAGTGGTGGGACTTTGCAGGTGACGCAAGGAACATATGGTTTGGTTTAAGCGCGAATGACATTAATCCTTTTGGGGAGCAGAGCAGCAATCATAGCACCTGGCCCGTGACTCTAGGTATCTATAACCTTCCTCCTTGGTTGTGCATGAAGCGAAAGTTCATTATGATGTCAGTTCTCATCCAAGGCCCTAAGCAACCCGGCAACGACATTGATGTGTACCTAAGGCCATCGGTTGAAGAACTTGTACAGCTGTGGAATGGAAAAGGTGTATGTGTGTGGGATGAGCAAGACCAGCAGGAATTTGACCTACATGCGCTGCTGTTTGTAACCATCAATGATTGGCCTGCTCTCAGTAACCTTTCAGGATAGACAAACAAAGGATACCACACATGCACGCACTGTTTAGATGACACTGAAAGTATATATTTCGACAAATGCAGGAAGAATATGTACCTGGGGCATCGTCGATTTCTTCTGACCAACCATCAATTTCTTCCATCTTATTTATTTTCCTCCTACCTTCATAATAAGTGAAACCACAATTCCTCCTCTGATTACTCTTGTGTGAACTCAACTACATTCTTACATGATTACGAGAATGTCAATACATATGCTTGATAGACTATACATGCATTAGTATGTTGCAAGATAATCATTCAAACAGGTATTCCGTTGCAAGAGTCACAAGTATGACTTCATGCAATTTGTTAATCAACATGCATTTTCATGATTATGTGATTGTATATGTTTTCTTGTAGAAGAAATGTAAAAGGTGAAAGCCATAAGCCCAGCTTACTTTGGCATTAACCTAATTTTACAGAAAAAAGGCAAACCTTTTCAAAACACTTTTGTGTTTGAAATAGGACCTTGCAATGGTCATCCAATAAAAGCCACAACAGTTAAGCCCGCGTGAAAAAACTTAGCACGTTGATTAAATTACTGTTTTGTTACCTAACTGCTGAACCATACCAAATCTAGACTTGGAAGATTTATATCCATGGATCATGCTGCGGAAGGAAAGGAGAAGAGAATCTACCAGGAACATATACGAGCCAGGAGCAAGCAAGAATTTTCCAAATTAAGTGTGGCAGGCGACAACAAGAAGAGCAGTGTTCCCACAGGATTTTGCTAAAGTTATGATGGAAATTTAAATTCTATGTACTTTGCTTTTAGGTACACACGAGAATATCATACACATTTGGTTACTGACTATGAAGAGACCATTGTGCTTGTGCATGTGTTTCTGAATGTAGATTAATTTTATTGCTTTATGGTGAGAAGAATACGTTGATTATAATAATCTTATAGGTGCCAACCTGCACCATTAGGTTTAGTTCTTTATGGTGAGAAGATTTTTTTCTGAATGCAGATTAATTTCATTGCTTTATGGTGAGGAGAATAAACTACACATTTCATAAGAAGTATTTTTTGCTCAAACAAAAATTACTGAGAAATGCAAATGTTTTAGATGCGAACATGATTTCAAATGGGTATCTGCGAACATGGTAGCAAGTATTTTGTGCTGTCAAACTAAAATGTGCATATACATCTCACTGCAGAGAACAATCCACCATGTTTCCCATTAAAGGGATTAAACTATGGATATTTTTTTCATCGCGTACATGGATTTAGCGTGCCTCTGTGCCATTTGCCCCAACGGGTCCACTAGTATATATATTAAGGGTATATAGTGTAGTGGTAAAAAATGTGGTGTGCCATAGGATATTTAATTTATGACCTTTATGTATTTGTGTAATGAAGATACATATATTCCTAAAGGTACGTACATATATCAACCATGCTAGAATTGTTTGTGTGTGTGTGTGTGTGGGTGGGTGGGGGGAGGGGGGGTTCTTATAGAAGAAATGATTTATTCTTTAGTTGTTCCACACAGATGTGCATTAAATCTTGGGTTTGAGAAATTTCGTTGTGTCCTTGTTGTGCTAGAAACTGTATGGTATATGTAGATAAGATTGAGAAAGATAATGATACACTCTTTGGTGAGGTTGAAATTAGATCGTACGTCACACACCTTTGTAAGTTGTTTCGTTTCGATGATAACAAACTTCTTCCCTTAAGATGACAGCCTAATAGATGATATGTTTTAGCACTCCCGTCAGGTGAGTGCCATTATCACAATTCCTTTCATCGAAAAAAGGATGTGGGGGAGGCAATATGGGGCATAATAAATGTCCATGGCTAGATAGGTTTCCGACGGATTTTTATAAGTGTTGCTAGGAAGTTTTCAAATTAGACTCGATGCCTACTGATTTATTCCAATGAAACTTGCTCCTGTTCCAGCTGAACATTGGTTTCATGACTCTGCGTCCAAAAAGGAGGATGCACTCCTGATTCAACTGTAATGCCCTATATGTTCTGTAAACATTGTTCTATGAACATTACTAAAAATTTCCTTGATTGTATTACCAATATTGCGCATAATGTGGTTAGAACGACCTACAAGACTTTCATATCTGGACGAAATATTCTGGTGGGTTTGCTGTCCTACATGAACGACACACAAAGTAACTTGATGGGGTTATGTGTAAGTTCGATTTTGAAAATGTGTTTGATATAGTCAAGTGGCCGTTTTTCCTTCAGAGGCTTTGCAAATGAAAGGATTCTCATTGAGTTGGTGCCATAGTGTTTTTAACTTCTTGCAAGGTAGCATTATTGGTGTTCAAGTAAGCAATGATGTTGGTCATTATTTCCAAACCCAAAAGCGACTACATCAGGGGATCCTATGACATCGAAAATGTTTAACATTGTTCTTGATATGCTGGCCACTCTCATTTTATCAGGGAAGGCGGATTGGATGGTCAATCGTTTAATCCTAGAATTCGTGAATGGTGGAGTGCCGTTCTATAGTATCCGGACGATACCATAATTTTTTGGTGTATTATTTGGACAAAGAAATTAACGTGAAGCTCATTCTTTTTATTTTTGAACAAGTATCTCATCTTTAGATCCATTTCCACGAGTGAGAGTTTTTGCTTTGATCAGGCTAAGTTAGACGAGGACCGGTACAAGTTGCCTTTGGGTGTTAGGCTAGTTCACCGCTATTTCTGTACTTGGGAATCTGTATTGACTATCGCAAACGTATGTTTTTTTTACGTTGTCCTTGCTTGAAGTGTCCATGGGGCTAAGTAAAGGATTGGATTATGAAAGATCTAAATCTTTCTAGCAATGATGACTAGAAATTAACGGAGGAATTGGCTTAGGTTCATTTTGTATTGCTAATGGGTTGAACATGAGGATTTGGGACAACACTTGGTTAGGGTATACAACGTTGTGCCATCAATATCTGTTTCTCTAAAACATCTTCGAATGGAAACATGTTGCCTGCATATCATGATCAGTGGTACATGGAACTGGTTGGCTTGAGCAAAACTCATGCCGCCCCAAAGGGCATCATCCATGTCCTAGTTGTTTATTTTTAGATGGGTCGTGCTTAACCCAAAGGGCCTTTCCTATGCAGCTTTGGTGGAAGGGGAAGCTCAGTGGCCTGGTTTCACTACAGGTTGATATATCGTTTTGAAAGAAAAGTAAATATGTCAAACAAAATACTGCCTTCTGTTGAGCAGTTACACTGATACATGCACCAATGGTTGCACCTAGTTCCTTAGTTCCTTGTGGTCAACTTAAGTCTGGAGCCCGATATCTTTTATTTGAAGTTACATACCAATGGGTTTTTTTAGTTCAATTGAATGAATATTCATATAGTCAATGAAGGTCATGTTATTCATATGATATATATCTTGAAACAACTAAAACTAAAAATATTTCCAAGGTCATCACTTTCCCTTTGATTAGCAGACTTGTTGACAAAGTACTCAATAGATGACATATAGATATTTCCATCCTGAGCTGTTGCAATTATTTTATCTGCTGTTGTCACATTTGCAGAAATTAGAGTACTATAGCAAGTATCCAGAGAAAGGCAAGCAGAGAGGAAGAGGTATCACTATCCTAAATGGCATCTTGGTCGAAGGTATATCTCATGTCTGTGTATCTGCGAATGTTGTACATGCCATGTACTCTGACATCTAGTAGGTGCTTTCGCATCAAAGCCATAGATCTATTTTAATTAAATTACAGGAAGAAAATGCATTTCCTTTCCCAATGCCCCCTACTGAGTTAACAAAAAGCCCTCAACTCCACATTATTGAAGACATCACATTAATTTGAATAGTTCCACGCAATTTTTCAAAATTATCTATGACGTAAAGTTTCAATCTTGATACCAAACTAATAAAAAATAATATTGCCTTTCACAGGACTTCCAGTTCATGTTTAAAATGTTAAATGAAGTCCGACAACAATATAAGCTTAAATATATTTGACGAACTTAACTTTGGTAACAAAACTGTTTTAATATTTTAATTTGAATCTTTTCCAGAGTACCTGAATGGGTTTCACAAATCTATGTTTGTTCCACATGAACGAAAACGTTATCCAATCTCTTTCCAAGGCACGAGAATCAAAATTGTCCCCTCATGTTGAGTTGCATGAGTGTAGAATAACTCAGCGGTTCTCCAGGCAAAGTGACAAGATCAGGGCCTTCCGTTATATCTACATGTCAATCCTTCAGTAAAAGGAAAGATCAACCTATCGTATCGCTAAGTGAGTGAACCATTTTGCAATACTGAACTTCCCAATGCTTCCTAATCTTAGGATGGTGTTTTCTATTGATTGCGTGAAGATCCCCACATTCTTACAACCTCCAAGGATACTACACTACGTGAAAACTCGAATAGTGTCTGGTGTATATATATAAATGAAAGTGCGATCTAACTAGGTTACATATGTCTCTTCTTGCACATAAATAAGAAAACGGGCGTGTTTGCTCCGATGTGTCTTTGTGTTCTTAAGAAGAGTTGTGCATTTAAATTAATGTAGTGAAACAACCATATGCTAGTTTCCAACGATGGACAATTTATGGTAGGGCACTGGGCCATGTGTTTGTTGAATTGAAGTGGTCTCAGGAAAAAGGCTTTGGCAAAGTATTTAAAAATAATAATTTGATGATTTGAAATAAAGTTGTTCCAAGATATATCACGAAGTTTCTAGTATCGCAGGGACAGAAAAAATGTGTTGGAACCAAGTGTGAATTGACATTTTGAGGATTATTACGTATTGTCAAGATAATATGTCTCAAAGGAAATAAATATCCTACTCACAAGAAATCAGTAAAAAAAAGAAGACTATAGACGTCGATATCGTGATGCATAGACCAGGAGACAATCTGACCGGGTCTCTCAGCGGCACTGTAGCGCAAGCTTATCTATGCATTTTGGGCTTGTGGCACTGGTCTCCAGGTTGCTTTTGCCCAGTTTTCCTCTAATTAACCGAGCTTTGATAGGTTTTTGGATCATGTTTTCCCTTATAATCTAGACCAACTATATTCTTCAAGTGGAAGTTGCAATAACTCTCTGCCCTCTATGGGAGGTTCTTCGAAAAGAAAGACTATTTATGACGTGATTTTCAGCCAGGATCACGTGTTTCCGTGTACGTTTAAATGGCACAATCAAGGTGGAGCTTATATCTTAAAGCCTGTGTAGAGTGACCCACCAAAACAATGCTGCTTGTTTTGTTTGAATGGACTAATAAATATCAATGAGACATGAGGTTGTCTCAAAGAGCTAATTACAAATATGTGCCAGTGTAGATACATCTCACTAGGCACACTATATATCTTCTCCTGAGGTATCAAACTATATGTTAGCAAGTGCTCCTACGAGCAAAAATATGGAGACTTCCTTTCGCAATGTCATATTGTTGTAAATATTAGCTCTAGGGCTAGGAGACATTGGGTAATGGCGTAGTGCTAATGGAGTATCCGTATGAAAACCTGAAGGACGTGATGCTGAGCACCTCGAGTAATTTAGGTTGATCTCTTTTCTTGTTATCATGTCATTCGGTGTAAAGCAGCCCACCAAGGAGCTAGCACACACTAGCAGTGCATTATCTACAGCAACCCACCATGGAGCTAGCGCACACTGTGTTCCTGAAGCTGGTCACACAACATTGTTCCTCAAGTATCCTTCCATTGGCCTGCGTGAAGGTTCACTCCTAATGGAAGTTAGTGAACTTTGCTCTCGGGTCCATTGTGAATTCATGTGCACATCAGAGGATTAACTGATTCTGAAATGTCTTACCTAAGTGAACAAACGCCGCACAGAGTCCAAAACCACAATATCCCATCTGCCAGTGCATTGGTGCAAGAAAAATGTGCTATACTATTCTCATAGTTTAATTTAAAATTTTCACTCAGCAGTACATTATTAAACGAGGGCTATATGCAATATTGACAGTACTGGTATTCGTATTTTCAAGTGGAAATACTAAACATATTTTCACCTGTCATCGTTTTTATACTAAACACATATTCCAGATATGGTTTTCCTTATTTCTCTCCTTTTGTTCCAGGTGGACAATCCTATAATCAGGATTGCACAAGGATGTAACAAAATGTTCTGATCAAGTGTCTGCGGGTTTACGGAGTAGGATATAGGCATGTTTATATCTTTACTTTATTCTTTAGTCAGCTGATTTCTTGCGGACCATAGTTATTTTTTTTCTGGAGCTGATTTATCCAGAAAATTCTTGTAATACTTCGCTTTACCTATATGGAGAATGATATAGGCATATTTAGTCCTTTTATTTTTCAGCTGATTTCTTGCGAAACACCGTTTTGTTTTGCTTGAGGTGATTTATCTCGATAATACTTGTAGTAATTCGATTAAACTATATGCTCACTAGTGTGAATGATAAGTCAAATTTTACATGGCCTAGACCGACGAAGAAGCACCATCGCATACGGACATCAGAGTACACTAGAAATATGTAAAACACTCTACAATACGGTTCTTGTCTCCAGACCACCTCCTCCTCCCGATCTCATCCTACTCCCGACCACTTGGTACTTGTTCTCAGCAAGCAACTGCTCCATAGTTTCGATGGAGTTCTCCACCAAGACCGGCTCATTCATGTACACCACCGAGAGGTCCTTCCCCCTCACATGGGTGTCTAGTACGTGAGGCATGGTCAATTGCCGACCGTTGTCGTCGTCAGCTGTTGGGAGCGCCATTAAAGCCACAGGGAGCGCCATTATTGGAGCCGCTGGATATCCTCTTTGTATGTGTCATCGTGGATGTGCTTATTGTGTCGTGGGGCGCGGGAGCTTAAGGTAAATAGCCGCAGGAATAAATGCGGGGCCGGGCGGCATGAATTCCCGGCACGTCCACATAGCAGTTTTTGCAGCGGGTAACTTCATGGTGGTGCCGCGTCCGGCACAACCGCATGCATGATGGCAGCACATACGTACCGGATCAACACACAGGCAATAGTCGTCTACAAGTCGGCCGGCAGTTGCGAGCCAGCAGCATGATGTGAAACTACGTCACGTTCCACATCACACACTGGTCGAACAATCGTTCATGGCGCTGCATAGAGAGCGGCCGTGTTCACAGTGGTCAAACCTCCATCCTGGTTTTTATTAGTCCCGTTTATATTCAGTGCCAAATTTTAACCTTAAATTTAACTAACAAAATGTTAATGCATGTTATAAAAACTAATTAAACTGAAAACTATGTTCAAATACAAATCCAACAATATAATTTTTTGTGACATGCATTCATATTTTATTAGTTAAATCTCTAGTCAAAATTTGACACACAAATACAAACAGGACTTACAAAAAATGATAGAGATAATAGGTAATTAAATTGTAAACATTTTTTTATTAACCATATGTGTACGTCTCGTTAAAATTTGGCACAAAAATACAAAGAGGACTTATAAACCAGGACGAAGGTAGTAGGTAATTAAATCACAAATATTTGTTTTATTAACCGTATATCATTATACGTGCGGGATTTCCAAGAGCTAAAATCACTAGCACAAGTATTAGCTTTCAAGTCTGTTCATGTAGTCGATTTTGAACAAAATACTTCAGCCAACATTATGTATCGCAGCAGATTAACTAAACAAAACTCTCCATGTACTACGGATGGTCCCTGCCGTTCTACCGCAAGGAAATTAGAAGTTTTAGGGGTGTCCTTGATTCCGCTATGACGCAACCGCAACTGTGCGTGAGTTGGTGGTGATGCTTTCATTGTGAAAACTAATGGAGTGAATCGTACCGCTGCCTTGCCATTTATCATGCACTCAGACGATCTCACGGCTCAACCGCCTCGACATCTTTAGGGCGCTTGTTTGTCGCGCACACCAGCCTCATGAACTCGGTGGCAAGGCGCTGCCTTCAGATCAGTCACAACGCACCTGCTCCGCGTGACTGCATCTTCAACCAGCAGAACAACTCGTTCACCACCGTGGAGCATGCCGCGAGCAAGAGGTTCTCGGTGCAGGGCTGTGTGTATGTTCGCTGCAGCGGAAGACTGAGGAGTCGATTAATCAAACCATCGACAGGCCAATGTCGTGGGAAGAAAATTAAACAATTTAGGCGGCGTCGGGATAATCACCCGAGTTTCTTTAATGAGGAAGAGAAGCATTTCCGATTCGTTTTCCTACTTTACCAAATTACCCTCAGAGTCGTCCATTTTTTCACTCAAGGGAGCAAAATACTACCATTATTTAGAAGTAGTATCGGTTGATTCAGACCTTTGGAAGTAGAAAATAAACGACCCATATTAATTAGATGTACTGTAAAAGGTCTATAACTTTAAGCAATACTGAATGCAGTCGCGTTTCCCGTAAGTCGATGCGGAATATTTCTGCTTCAAATGAAACATCTTACATCCTTTAATTTGAGAGGAGCAGAGGAGTGGCGAGCAATGGTATATCAAAATAGGATCAATGAACTTGGCATTATTTTTGTAGTAAGAACATAGTCTAGAACTGTTCTTTATGTCTTTCGCCTTCTCTTTTGTTCCAGATGGATGATCCAATAATTAGGATCTCCTGAGGATGTCATTTTTTTAATCAAGTGTCCGACCTTTTATGAAGCATGATATAGGATTATTTTTTAGCCTTTTTATTTCATCCTGTAGTTTTCATGCCTACGATTGTTTCTTTCAGTTGTACCTATTTCTCACGAGATACTTGACATAACTGTATTTTACTATACGGGTGCTATGGATGCAGAGCCCGGTGTTATTTATCTCAGAACAATATTGGGGAAATTCACATTTTAACACGCGCACTGTTATAAGTAGCAGTAGCGCCTCATTTTAACACGCGCTACTGGTAAGATTCTTTATATAAGGTTTTCCCTAGTAGTGGGATCTCTAGTCAGCCTCCTCTGAGAGATGGCCGAGTGCCACAAGTTTCTCCTCGTAGTCAACAATCCTGGATCAGTCGAGAAACACCAGTACCAGAATCCGTTGGAATTTTGTTCAAATCGTAGTTAACTAAAGTGGGACGACAGGTGTTGAGTATCTCCGCAATACACGGACCAAATCAGGATTTCGGTAAACTCATTCTAAAAATCTCAATCAATTCAGGGGCTAATGTTGGGGACACCCGTAACCCGTTTTAGTTTCGATCATAAGAGGCCAATAATAGCCCAAACGGGGAAATAACAACACCAGACATTAAGACCTCCAGGTCACTGATCCGCTCGGACACTAGCGAAGATTCCTGTCACTCAGGCGACACTCACACTACTAGGAAAAGGGCTATAGATGATATGGACACTAATGGCGCACCACATCCACGGTGCGCCACTAGTAATAATTTTTTTTTATTTTTTTTTTCAAAACTAGTAATAGCGCACCAGGGGATAGTGCGCCATTACTAGTTGAACTAGTAATGGCGCACCACTCCCACGGTGCGCCATTACTAACTTGACCCAAAAATTCCACCGAATGCACCCCTGGACCGCCTTTTCAGTTTAAAAAATAAATAAGAGAAAAAGATGGAAATGTCAAAAAAATAAAAAAAAAAAAGTTTCCCATGTGATATGTGGTCTAGTTGTTGGGAAAATTTACAAATATGCATTTCGACTTTATTTGCAAAATCTCTCTGGAATTTGTAAAATGGGCATAACTTTTGCATACGAACTCGGATTAAAAAGTTTTTTATATGCAAAATCATCTACTCGAAAAGTTACATCCGAATTTAACAGGGGGAACCCGTTAAACATTTTCAAAATCCTCAAAAACCTAACAGAAAAAAGTTACGGGGCTTTCAAGATCAAGAGGCAAAAAAATTCAAAAAATTTCAAACTTACTAGTGGCACACCATTTGCTAGGTGCGCCACTAGTAACAGAAAAAAAATTGGAAAGTTTGAAATATTTTTCAAAATTTCATCATACTCATGAACATGAACAAAGTCCTAGACATCAACAAGGTTTAATAGGATTGATATGGTAGATATATCAACAAGTGCCCGTTAAGTGAGGTAGTGCTGGGGTTGTATAGAACTGTGAAGTTAAGCGTGCTCGGGCTGGATCCGAGAAGTTTGACCACTTAGTGCGATTTGACTTGAGATTAAGCATATTGACCCGAGATTAAGCCATAGTGACCCGAGATTAAGAAAAAAATGAATTTTTTTTTAAAAAAAAATATTTGAAAAATAAATTGTTACTAATGGCGCACTTCTATGTGGTGCGCCATTACTAAGTCAGATAGTAATGACGCACCGTGGGCTATACTAATGGCGCACTACCTGGTGTGCCATTAGTATCTGGTATACTAATGGCGCAAATTCTAATGGCGTGGTGCTAGTGGCGCACTTGTACTGCGCCATTAGTAGGCAAAACAGGTGCGCCACTAGCAGGACTTTTTCTAGTACTGTCATCCACTCAGACGCCGCCAAACCACTTGGACATGCGAAGCACTCGGCGACAGGAGGTGAACAGCTGGACGAGGAATCTCGGGCACCAAGGGGCGTGCACCATATGCATTACCAACATCTACTTCGTCAATTACACCTTGCAGTGCGCGCCATCAATGCAATCACTTAAACCCCTTTGTGACGTAGCTAGGAATGGGGTGGCACACTTTATATAAGCCACCCCGCAGCACATGAACAAGGGTTCACAATCATTTGTAATCGTGAGACACAAGAAAAACATAGCCTTAGAGCTCGAGACGTAGGGTTGTTACCTCCCCACGAGGGGGCTTGGACTGGAAAAATCCACGTGTCACACCCGCATCGTAGCTAGATCTAGCCCTTGTCCTTGCTGTCAAAATCATCCCACTACAGGTACCGTAGCTCCCTAGAATGGGCGACCCATTTACTCGTTCGCAACCCCTGTATATTTGAGCGACATCTTGACGCAGTGTGTGTGTCATATAGGATTTCGCATGATTCTTCCGACACGGCTATATGTCACCATTACTGATTTCTAATAATAATTGCCTCTGGCGACAGTAGCAGGCTATCCCATTTCTGCGTAGGTTCGCTCGGCTTGTAAAGATCACTATAGGTCTGGTTTACTATGTTTCTTTTCTATTAGTCTTTGCTTTGTTTCAATTTATTTATTTCGCCTTTTTTCTCTTCATTTTGCATTGGTTTTCTTTGTTTTCTCTTGGTTTTTCTTTTTCTTTTGTTTCTTTGTTGTTGTTTCTTTGGCTTTTCCCTTCTCTTTTGTTTCTATGTCGTTTTAGTGGTTTTCTTATCCGTTTTTATTTTTCATTTTTTCAACACATGTCTACAGTTTTCACATGTAATCTAAAAAAATTATCTACATTAGGAGCATTTTTTACCAATGTTTAAGATTTCCAAATATATGATTAACAAGTTTAATATATGTTTAAAGGCTAGTTTCTATATACATGTCGTTCATTTTTTTTGTATACATATAAGCATTTATTACAAAATGTTTCATATTTTTATATACATGTCAAAAAATGTTTCATATTTTTATATACATATCAAAAAAAATTCAATACATATTGGAATATTTTGTAATGATAAAAGCATGTTTCTGAACTACGCAAACTTTTTCTACAATTTTGAATTTTTTTTTCAAAATGTCCCGAACCAATTTGTGAACTCATGATCATTATTGAATTTAATTGTCTTTTTTCAGAATTACACAAACATTTTTTGACAATATACAAACATTTTTTGTACACATGATGAACATTATTTTTGCATACTTGTTACTGTTTTGTACTTTTTTTATAACCAAATACGTGATTAGTTTTTCTAAAATTTAATGCAAAATGTTTTTGTAATACATATATTTAGATTATTTTCTGCATATAAACATAGTGCAAAATAAATACATCATAAAAATGTGAATAAAAGAGGGAAGTAAAGAAAAGGAAACAAAAATTTAGGGTGACAAAAGAAGTAACATGACCCCACTAGGCAACCCGCAGCTACTGGGCCGACACAATACGCGCTGCCCAGCAGATGAGCTGTGTTAGTGACCGTTGTGGTAGGCCAGACGCCCTGATTCTCTGCGAGACGGGGAGCAACTAGTTGACGAGCGCTCCTTCGGGATCCTCACAACGATCAGCCATTTGGCGCGCTCTCAGCCACCTGCCACGTGTCGCGCTCTCGACGCTCCCTTCAGATTTTTTTTATTTTATTTTTCCGCACACCTTTTCGGCTTTTTAAACGGTTTTTCCAAGATTTTTTCGACGTTTCGGTTTTCCGCCTGGTCTTCCTTAGCTTTTTGATAAAAAAATCAATTTTTTGCACGAAAAAACAAGTTTTTTTCTTTCGCGAGAGTCACGGTTTTGCTTTCGCCAGAGTCACGGCCGTGCATCTCGAAAAAGGAAAAAATGCGTTTTCTGTTTTTTTCCTTCCGTGAGAGGCACGGTTTTGCTTTCGAGAGAGGCATGACCGTGCCCCTCGGAAACGAAAAATATAACACGTTTTTTGTTTTTTTTCCTTTCGCGAGAGGCACGTTTTTGCTTCCGCGAGAGGCACGGTTGTACTATCCCGAGAGTCACGGCATGCCTTTCGGAAACGGAAAAAATGCGTTTTCTATTTTTTTTCCTTCCGCGAGAGGCACGGTTTTGCTTCCGCGAGAGGCACGGTTGTGCTTTCGCGAGAGCACGGACGTGCCTCCCGGAAACGAAAAAAACGTATTTTCTATTTTTTTCTGCGAGAGGCACGGTTTTGATTTCATGAGAGGCACGGTTGTGCTATTGCGAGAGGCACGTCCGGGCCTCTCAGAAACGAAAAAAACATGTTTTCTGTTTTTTTCCTTTCGCGAGAGGCATGGTTGCGATATCCCGAGAGTCACGGCCATGCCTTTCGGGAAGGAAAAAAAAGGTGTTTTCTGTTTTTTCCTTCCGCGAGAGGCGCGGTTTTGCTTCCGCAAGAGGCACGGTTGTGCTTTAGCGAGGGTCACGGCCGTGCCTCTCGGAAACGAAAAAAAATGTGTTTTCTGTTTTTTCTTCCGTGAGAGGCACGATTATGCTTTCGCGAGAGGCACGGCCATGCTTCTCAGAAACGAAAAAGAAACGTGTTTTGTATTATTTTTCCGTCCGCGAGAGGCACGGTTGTGATTTCTTTCGGGAAGGGAAAAAACCCGTGCTCTTGGTTTGGTTTTTTCGTGAAAAAAGTTTGTCAAAACGTATCACCATGGGATGTAGTTTTGAAGATCTCGACGTGAGGAATACAACGGTGTAAACGGTTCGAGATTTGGACACACGGTTTAAGAGATAAAATGTTTTGAATAAACAGAAAAGGGAAAACTCGAAGATGCAGCGCGCCATTTGTCGTAACCTGGGAAGGTGGGAATGATCTTTGCAATAAATACTCCTCAAGTAGTGATTTCATTGCGAGACCTATAACTCGTCTAACCAGAGACTAGCTTCTCTCTCGCCTGAAGAGTTGGTGAATATGGGCCGCCCTGATTATACGTGATGCTTGTTTTTTTTTTCTTGTTTGCTTTTCATTTATTTTACATCGGTTATCTGTTTTTTCATCGTCTTTCTTCATTGCTTTCATAGTTTCTATCGGTGTTTCTTTTCTTTCATTGTATTTTTCTTTCTTTTTTGGATTTCCTTTTTTTGTCTTTGTTTCTTTCTTTTTACTACTTTCTTTTTGGGTTTTTATTGATTTTCTTTGCTTCTTGGTACATTTTTTGTATAGATCGGGAATTTTTTTTTAAACATGTTTAACATTTCTAACTATGTGATTAACATTTTTGACACCTTATATTTTCTGATTTGTACATTTTCCACATAAACATTGTACATTTTTTGTGTGCATCAGGAACATTTTATATATACTCCCTCCGTAAAGAGATATAAGATAAAAAAATTACGGATGGAGTACATATTTAACATTGTCCAAGCTGATGATTAACAATTTTTATTTACACACATTTAACATTGTTATGTGCTTGATTAATTTTTCCTTAAAATATTGAAAACTTTTAAAATTAGAACTTCTAATTTTTTGCAGACTCTTTTTACATATTTGTATACATGAAAAATATTTTTCTATACATATTTTAAAAAATTAAATGCATGATTAAGTTTTTAAATTTTTGTTTATAAAGTGATTTTATAATATGTAAATTCAAAATATTTCAAATACAAGCAAAAGTAAAATAAAAGAATGCAAAATGTGAAAAAGGAAGAAAAAAGTGCTGAAAGCCCGTGTCTTTGCTGGGCCGGCCCAATCGCGCGGCTGCAACATCCTATGTCTCACCTGGCATCGAGTGAGACATAAGGGTGCCCCTGTTTCTTCTGCATGTGCATGGCACTCTGGAACTCCTCTACTTGGGCCACAGGATGCTCCGGGCCTCCAACTCGTCTGCCCCTTTCTAGCCTATTAAAAGGACATCCATCGTCTCATCGTTGTGGACCTTGGCAAACTTATGTAGTTCAAATATTTGCAAAAAAACTTGTGGTTGGATGGTTAGGAGGACAGTGGTATCACCAACCCACCAAAGTTAAAGTCCTAGACTTGACATTGATTCTCGCATTTTACTGGATTTATTTTAGGCCTTCCGGCTTTGTGCGTACTGTGGGAGGAGACATTCGCATGGACTACGGAGGTGTCGGTGGCGACTTCGTCAATCTCAAGATGATGTACGGCTCAGTTTCTAGGAGGTGCTCATAGGGGTAGGGTGTGCGTGTGAGCTTTTATAGGGTGTTGATATGTGCATATGTAGGAGCGTCTATGTTTGTACTGTGTTTAGGAAAATGTAGTTGAAATGTTTATCACTGAAAAATCTAATTAAATGTTTGCACACATTTTATATTACACATACTTCTTCTCAATGTCAAGAACCCTAGTACAACTGTAAGAGCCAAATAGGAGTGAATAAGTGTTTGACATGACAAGCAAATTAATTTAAATCACGGGCGCAAAGTTGAAAAGAGAAATTGCATTTGATTGGTACGTGTTGACATGACAACATGATTTTTTAGCGGACTATAT
>NC_057799.1:22128021-22151404 GCF_018294505.1 Triticum aestivum
AGAGAGAAAAAAATATGCTTGTAGTTTGAGAGCAACTAGCAATAGCGGGTCAAATTTCAATGCCGCAATTATGACTCCAACCCACACTCCTAACAATTAACGAATTGAGATTGAAGCATCATAAAATTACTCATAATATATACAGTCACATTATTGATCTTTTCTGAGGGTACTATGTTTGGAGCAAGATCGTGGAGTATCCAGTTGAAACAGCATTGAGACACAAAAATTTGAAATGTTTGGTTAGGAACCATTGGAAAATAGGGTAGTGCTGATTTAATGACGCATTCTAGACAAGAGTAGCATCATGGACCTTCGCTGTGGTAATCAACTCTAAAAAGGGTTGACCTGGTGGCAAGACTATGGTTTTGTCTGAACAATGCAGAGAGAGATGTGCCGTTGGCAGCTACGAAGGTTTTCCCACGACTGTTACCACTGATAGAGGAGACACCTTGCAAGGTGATTAATCCGACGTCACCTCCTTCTTTCAGAAGCGGCATGCCAATCCAGTCCACCACGAACACTATTAGGGAAAAGGCTAGCAGTAGCGCGGGTTTTAGGTGTATCAGTAGGGCGGGGACCAGCGCTACTGCTACGGTGCTACAGCTAAAGACTAGCAGTAGTGTGAGTTCACCCGCGCTACTGTTATACCTACTTAGTAGCAGCGCTTCTTGCAGAAAGGGCTACTGATAGTTACTGGCAGCGTGCCTTTCTGCTCGCCCTACTACTATTATTACGTATTCTATTTCTTTTTTATTTTATGTCATATTCATACACCATTATACAAGTTTTCATACAGTAGCAATTTAGAGATTGTTTTTACATCATAATGAGTTATTACATCACTGGGTGAAAGAACCGCGAATTAGTTTCAAGCGGAAGGATCCTAAGTGACCCAATGATATAATAACTCCTCCTCCTCCTCCTCCTCATCATCATCATATCATTAACAACTTATCATCATAGCACATCATTGTCATATAACAACTCGTCATGATCATCATTTTCGTCCATGAGACATCATATAACAACTTGGTCACTAGTCATAATCACAACTCCTCCTCCTCATCATTATCAACTCTAACACACTGTAGCACATAATAACACATTGTACCTAAGACCTACTCCTCTCGCACAGGACCTACTACCCTCTCTAAGGTAAAATAGCATAAAAAAAGAATGGCCCTGATGCTCGATTATGGAGAATGGAGACTATCCTCTCTCCAATTCTTACGCTTCGCACAATGTTGCTTCCAAGTAGCTCTCTATGATTGTCCGTACATTTTTTCCATTCTTTGATTGTCATGTCTTCATTGGTTTTAAAATCCGGTATGAACAACGGTGCAGCCTAGGATGATCTGGCCGTAAGCTAATAACATCAAGGCGACCTTTCGGAAACATCAGATCAGGCACATAATCCTTCGGGATTTTCTGTTGAAAAAACATAATAATAACGTCGTAGTTAGCAATGTAGTTTAGCTATAGAAGAATTTATGCAAAACATGCACGGATGTCGTAATAGTAAAAAATCATACAATGCCATCTCCCTGGATTTTACCGTAGTTCAACTCGTGCACTAGTGGCACGTATTGACCATAATGTGCATGAGTTTCATGATTGATATTGTAATTCTCAATATGAATATTAAATGAGATGAGATGATCTTTATCCTGATATGTTAATTCTGCGCCATCGGTGTAGTAGGTTCTATCTACCATCTTCCGTAAATTTTTGAAGAATGAAAATAAGTTGTCAACTATTTTGAAATAAACAATATAAATTACTTAATAAATATGTTTGAGAAACTCATATAGCGCGGTAGAATTGGAAGCGTATCAACAAGGACCCAAATGTCCATATTCTCTTCGTCGATGTCAGGATCACCAAGATCCAAGATGACAAGCTTACCCTCATGAAAATCATACGTCTTGCAAAGTGCTTCCCAATTCGGGAAACCAAAATGGGATACGCTCTCAGAATTGTATAGATTTATAATAAAATCATAACCATGCTGAGTCCTTAGGTGAACTATCTTTGTCTCCATATTTTCATGATCTTCAAAATTCAGCTTCTCCAAGACATAGCGTCATGCATGGCATGGGATAAGCTAGTCGAATTGTAAAAGACGGAAATTACACGTTGAAGAAGCAGAAGTCGTGCTTAATTACGAAAAAACACTTGTCGTCATTGCGTACCACTTCAACATCGAAGCTCTCATGGAGCTTAATACTGAAGCGCCGACCTTCTACCAGATGAGGCCTGTCGCGCAGACCCCGGTCGTCGCCGCACCAGTCTCTCTCCGGTAGCCTATCGTCGTCGTCAGACATTTCCTATGTTCATAATTCAAAGATTAAACTTGTGCAATTCAATATATGTACTACAAAAACTTGCTTAGTTCCTATGCTCTTTCCAACATTTCCAACGCACTCGATATTTCCTATATTACAGCACAAGACATGCCAAAATTCACGGAAAATTCCGGCATGACCTTTGCCAAAAAGGACATATCGAGCGCATGAAATTTGCCGGAATGGGAATTAATCAACACTCCGGCAAAACATAGGCCACTCGGAGGTGTTCCCTGCAAACATGGCCACTTGGGCAAGCACATATCCTATTTCAGAAACACTAGATATACATGTTTATATCTACATCATATGAGCATTCAAACTTGATGGTCATTGCATTTCAATGGTTGAAAATATGAACAAAAACATTTCAAAATATCTTATATATAATCTTAACATAACTAAATTTGCCAATATAGGTTTCTCTCTCTAAACTAGTTATATTAAGCGCTTACTAAATAAACTAGTTCTATTAAGCACTTACTAAATAAACTAGTTCTATTAACCGCTTACTAAATAAACTAGTTCTATTAACCACTTACTAAATAAACTAGTCCTATTAACCACTTACAAAATAAACTATTCCTATTAAACTCTTACTAAAAACAATGCAGTGTAAGTGTTCTATTCTATTGAACACTTACTAAAATTTTAAAAATAGAGGGAAGTAGAGGGAGTAGGAACGAAGGGTGGTGTGAGTGAGTGTGGAAGGGAGGAGGCAGACTGATGAGGCAAGAGGAGGAGGACGGATGAGGTGGGGAGGAGAGGACGGACGAGGTAGGGAGGGAGGTGGGAGGGAGGAGGCGGGAGTGAGGAGGGAGAGGGAGGGAGGGAGAGGGAGGGAGGGATCGGGAGAGGGACGAGGAGGGGAGGCAGGTGGAAGGAGGAGGGATGGAGGAACTACCTCGGTGGAGGAGGAGCAGGATCGGCGGCGGCGATGGGTGACGACGGTGGTCTGGGAGGGCCGAAAGTCGGTGGTGGTGGACGACGGGGTGCGTGGGGAGTGAGAGAGTAGGAGTGGAGAGGGGGAGAGTGAGGGGCGGAAGGTGGAGAAGATAGGATGGGTTTAGCAGTAGTGCGTGTTAGGGGAAAGCGCTACTGCTAAACTACCTAGCAGTAGCGCGTTTCAGGGGAAAGCGCTACTACTACACTGAGTCTGGCGGCAACGGTTGCGCAATTTTAGTAGTAGCGCTCTTTGTCTTTGCCGCGCTACTGCTATGTCTATAGCAGTAGCACCTGCTGTGGACACGCGCTACTGCTAAGTAGCAGTAGCGCCTCATTTTATCCAGCGCTATTGCTAAGGTTTTGTGTATAAGGTTTCCCTAGTAGTGGAATTTAGTATGCTATTGGGCCATATGGGTAAGATGAATATTTGAAGTACTGGCATTGGGCCCAAAACTTGGTCAATTGGAGTGGTGTGCTTCCTCATCTGTTAGGCGGATGGTTATTGGGCGTTGCCAGTGGCTTTAGTCCCACCTTGGATATGGGAGGAGGCTAGGAGCACCTTACAAATAATAGTGCCAAACTCCTTCATGCTAGTCTTTTGGGATGTAGTGGAGTCTTGACTTGTAGTAGTGTGTCCGGTGTGCATCGAAAGCGTCCGAACATGGGCCTGAGGTGTGCAGCTGGGCCTAGGATGCATACATGATGCCGACCAAGAACACATGTACCATGGTAGGATAGGAAATCATAGGGAAACTAAGTTGTGCGACGCCCGTTCAAGAACACATGACACATGGTAGGACTGGAAAGCACAAGGAAACGAAGTTGTGCAACTTCACGACGCAGTACAAGTCCTCTAGGACCAATCCCCAGTTAAAGTTCTTCATTTTGGTGTCACTAGATGTTGTGATGTTTATGTTGTTCTGGAGTGCAGTTGTTGTCGGCGATGGTGAATCGAAGAGGCACGCAAGAATATAATAAGATAAATTAAACTAATGCAATCCACTGAATGTGCTTTCAAGTAATCAGTTGTCCTTTTTATGTGTTTTCATACATAAATCCTTTCCGACAAAGTATAAAACTAGAAATTCATATACTTCCAAATTCTAATATATGGCATAAAAACAGAGTGGATTTTTTTAGCCCAGGTGTATCGTGTAGGGTAACGCAGCAGAAAACAAAAAAATTCCGACCTACGCACCAGCCCAGGACCACTATGGAGACTGCATACATGGTTTGATCTTTTTCGTTACCGACTCGTAGCGCAGCGGATAGTAGAGTCGATGACGATCGGCTGTGCAGATCCCCGCAGCTAGGATTTACAACCTCCCAACCGCGAGGATGTATACCCTCATCCGCCATACGGACAGCCCTCCGGGAGGCCGTCGAACAGTCCCCCGGACGGTGTCGCGCACAGCCCTTCGAGAGGACCTTCGAAACTCGAATGGTCACTCGGACAACCCTTAGGGAGGCACTCTCGAACAGCCCCTCAGGGCACTAAGATCGAAACTACGACCTCTCTACAGAGTTGCACACATACGATGTCAGCTATCCGGCAGGGCTTCGCCGTCCAGAACTAGTTCCTGCCGGAACCCAGACAGCCTTTCGGCTCTACGAAACTATTTCGCTGGGAGGGAGAGAAGAAGCCAGATCATTGCAATGGCATGTATGTGAGAAAGAGTAAGAGTGGAGGGCTGCCCCTCCACCTCTATTTATAGGAAATCCCAAGGGGTAGGGTAGTTTCACACAAAAACCCAAAATGCACATGAATGAAGTCCTTCCACAAGGACCTAGGAGTGAAACCAATGAACAAGAAGGTCACCAAGGGGGATACCCCATGTGGCCGGACACACCCCCATGAGGGGCCCAAAAAATGGCTCCTATCCATCCATGTCATCCCCAAGATCTTTTGGAGCAAAGCCCCAAAAGGTGGCTTTCCATAAAGTAACCATAAAGCTGATTTTCACTATTCACGACGACATTTTTCAGCGTCCGTTCGAACTGAAAATATTTGCGTGGGCTTAGAACATTTCCAGTACCCACCAAAATTATTTTCAACGCGTTCCGAAACAATTCCGGTTTAGTGATTTTCATCTGCGAAAAGCATCTGAAGTGGTTCCAGCAGCTCCGGAGCATATCCGGTTATTATACCGGAAAATTCCAGAATGATTCTGGCACCCTCCAAGAATTATCAGGCATGTGCGGAAACCAATTTGACTTTATGGTATCCCCTGAAACAACTTTTCAGTTTCATCGAAACTCATCCGATGACCTCTTTCTGCGGAACCTTTTCCGCTGTCCCAAACTTTTCCGGTGTCCGAAACTTTTTCGGTGATTTTCTCTCAGACTCCTTGTCTAGTATTCAGCAGATAGATGACCCTTAAGCGTGTGACCCTATAGGTTCGGTGAAGTATAGACATGACTGGAACCCTTTCCGATCAATGATCAACATTGGAGCCGTGGACACCCATATTGACCCCTATACCCACACGAATAAATATTCGAGTGAACCTCCAGTTGTCGTGTGCTATTCCTGTTGCTTCGCGATATGTTACAAATACCCGAGGTGAGACATGTTGGCATTCCCGTGGATCAACAACTTGTCCACTATGCTAGTTACCTCGTTACCGGTATTGTTCTCTTTTCTCGTTATCGTGTTCCGGCATCCTCGTGATCAAGTCACAAAGTGTCTGGCCAGACGATGATGGATACCGTAACACCGAGAGGGCCCAGAGATATCTCTCCATCGTCGGAGGAGCAAATCCCAATCTTGAGCTGTCAAGTTACTTGACACACTTTTCCATGAACCCGTAAGCCGCCGTAATAGCCACCCATTTACGGATGACGTTTAACAAACCCCAAAGTTTATGCAGCAAGCATGAAGAAACTCCATACTCTCATGGTCTAAGGAATCATGCAAACGTTAACCATCTCTGTGTTATGTACCATTAACTTGTGATGAATGAATCTCATAGCATAACATCAATCCGGGTCGATTCAACACAAATGTTCTCTTAACATTTTGCCCTCAAAGTTGCTGGCATAGACATGCCCATGATCAGGAAAACAGAACCATCATGCAACACTTGAGCTAGTCTTAGAGTCCAGACTAGGAATACTTCTTACCGTTTATTATTCCACACGTGCATATGAGTCTTCCTCCGAGCCTCGTGGATATTGTAGACTCGAGAATCATTGCAGTTATAGCATGGAACATAAACATAATATGAACTCGGAGATAAATAATATCATTTATTATTGCCTCTAGGGCATATCTCCTACAGACTCCCACTTGCACTAGAGTCAATAATCTAGTTAATGCTAATGCACTTTACACCTATGGCATACTGGTGTAAAAAATGCTTCGCATGTGGTATAGCCTGATTTCCATCGGATCTGACAACTTCAGCTCCATGTGTATCTCTGCATATCCTCACATTTTCATGCTTTCACAAAATTCATATTTTGTGTGGACTTGGCTTTGTATATATGTGAATCATTGGTGGAAACCTGATTCCTCAGACTGAGTTTTGGAGCAACTATCTGCAATAGTGTCCCATTGACCAAAGCCTTCTTGGAACCATACGAAGTTCATGAATGAACTATATGATTCAACATCTTTGTCTTTGTCGCTTCTAAAGCGGCAACATACTTCGCCTCTGTTATAGAATTCGCCACAGTAACTTGTTTGGAACAATTTCCAACTAACGTGCCACCATATTGTGTATTACACAAAACCCTTCACTTAAATCGAAAATCGCATGGAGAAAAGATGAAGACTGTATCGATGTAACATTTTACAACGAACTCTTCATGATCTCCGCTTGCGAGAAAACATATCATCAGTACTTACTCTAGTACTCAATGACATCTTTCACTGTTGTCCCATGATCAGTACTTTGATCACATTAGTATCCATACTCGCAACACCTTGGGAGTATCGGACGTATCTAGTTGTTTTACATATCATGGAATACATGATTAATCCAAATACAAAGGTGTGTGGAATCTGCATCATGTATTTTGCTCATAAGTCTTGCAAAAAAAACTCTTCCATGTGACTCCGGCAAGAATCACTCCCTGGCGGTTTTAAATGCTAAAAGGTTTTAGCACCTTGTCAATATGTATTCATTGCTTAGCCCTATTAGGTAAATCTATCTCCATAGATCATTATGCCTAATATTGAGGCTATTTAGCCTAAGCACTTCATCAAAAAACTATTTTCAAATGAAGTCCTAATTCGTGTCAAGAAATTTATTTCCAATTAACAATGTGTTAAGCACACAAGGTTTTTAGAAATATTATTACGCTCCCACTTACTTTCTTGAATTACAAGCATCTTAGTTACCCATTGATGAAGTCAAACCCCTTTGACCATTTCATCAAAGCACGAAGATTCCAACTCCATTTTGCTCTCTTCTGTCCATCGCTGGAACTCTGAAGTTTGCACCCTTACTAGCATCCTCTGGATAGACAAAATGCCTTGGACTGTAACACATGCAAGTCCTTGGTTTCATTTCCATCAGATGGAAATCCTATTGTCATCATTGTTTCATATCTCATGATTGAAATATGTATTAATTGCTAGTTCAACCCGAACCGACTTTAAGCATCGCTACGATGAAAAGAACCTCATCGTAGTCAACTCTTGAACTCGTTATTTCAACAAGTCGAGCTTTATGGATAAAACATTTTTATCCGTATCAGTTTTAAGTTCCATAAATATTCGTTAGACTCTAAGTCTTCCGAAAGGTGTGTCAAGGTTTTAATCTTGAATCACTTATATGGAAACTAACTCGGGTTGTATTGGCATTTAGCCAATTCCGGAGTCAGGGCCCATCAACGCTTCCTTGTATATCGTAGGTATATTGTTGTCTAACAACAATATCTCGTTTGCGCACCTGAGAGGTTTGCACGAGCTTTGCCTACGTGGTTCAGCTGCAAGTTCGACCGAAGTCCATACATTTTATTGTAGAGACTTCCGTATCAGTCGCAGTAGGAACCTCTGGAATTACTTCCAAGGTCTCTTTCCTTTGATCTGATGACGAAGATACTGTTTATCTTGTCGAGTTGCACTATTCTCCCACTCACCTTTTTGAAAGAACCATTCTCTTTAAAAGCACACCGTTTCGCGGCAAAACTATTTGCCTCGGTATAGTGGGGGAGTAATACCCAAAATTTTGGTATAACCTACAAAATAGCACTTGTCTGATTTGGAATAGGTTTGTAACCTTTTACACAAACCCCATATTCCAAATGTTAAGAAAAGATATAACATGGTTGGGCGTACCATACCAT
This sequence comes from Triticum aestivum, assembly GCF_018294505.1. Classification (NCBI taxonomy): domain Eukaryota; kingdom Viridiplantae; phylum Streptophyta; class Magnoliopsida; order Poales; family Poaceae; genus Triticum; species Triticum aestivum. Next base: position 22,136,610 of record NC_057799.1, read on the forward strand.
GGCTTCATTTCAACAGACCCGATGTAGCTCTTTTCAGTGTAAAAGCCGCAGTCTCTAAAGCATCACTTTAAAAAGGATAATGGCAAATTTATTTCTGTCATCTTTGACCTTACCATGTCATAAATGGTTAGATTACATCTCCACGGACTTTTCACTTGCAGTGGTGTTCCGGGAGGTGCAAGTTATGAAACCCCTTTCACAACTCATCAGACATTCGCTAAACATGTAACTCAAATATTCCTTTGTGCAATCAAATTGCAGAAACATAATTTTCTTGTTACAATAACTTCTACTTCATTTTTGAAAACCTTTCGAATGATTTCAAAAGATCCAGACTTACATCTCATCAAGCAAATATCCATATATCTACTTGAGTCATTTCTGAAGATATATAAATCCACTACTTGCAACAACATTTATTGAACTACACACATCAAAATGTATGATCACCAATAAGTTTGTTGCTCGTTCCTTATGGCCTGTGAACGGTATTTCAGTCACTTCACTTTTCGGAGAAAAGTTGCAAGTGTCAGATGATTCAAAATCAAACGACTTCAAAATCCATCACAATGGAATTTTTCCATGCGGGTTTCTCCAATGTGACCAAATACAGTGCCACACATGTGTGGTATTCTCATAGTCTCGCGACATTTAGCGTCAGTGTTATGGATGTATTATATTACCATCAATACTCATAACATACATCCATCTTGGATGGAAGCATGGCCCTTCATGTTATTCATAATACTTAACAACAATTGTTGTTTTCATGAACAACTCTTTTGCAACAAACATTGTGCAATGGGATAGAGTGTATGAAACTCTAAAATGAATTATGAAAGTAAACCCAGAGGTATTGTATTATTATCAATATTCATAACATACATCTCATTCATAATGAAAGTATGGCCCTTGTGTTATTCATAACATCGAACATAAAAAGTTCTCTTATGAACAACCTTCTTGCAAGATACCTTATGCAATGGGATAGAGTTTGTAAAACTCTAAATGAATTATGAAAATAAATACAGACGGCAATACACCGATGGAAGGTATAGTAACATTTACTATGTTCCCTGTGTATACCTTAACCTCATTTCTGGCTAGCCTTTTAGGACATAGTAGCTCTTACATTGATTCGTAACAGAATGCAATCGAGTGGGTATCTTTGTGATTAACTCACAATACCCAAGAATTAGTGATTAACATGTTTAACCATAATTCCCAAGAACTATATCTTTGACCAGCCTACTATACATCAAAAACTTGTATGACATTCATACATGAGCTGGATATTCCAGTCATCTTTCTTTCGGCCTTTATACTTCTAACAGTTTAACTTTTAGTATTTCTCCAGTCGCAAAAGAAGCACCCAACTTAAGAGTGGCGTTAGCCCCAGACTTCCTAGGCGTGTAAGTCATACTAACACCCTTTGGACACTTCCTTTCTCTTTAAGTTGTTGTTTTATTCACCTTTCATTATATGACAGGTGTTCTTCTGGATCCCTCTCTTATCAGTCTAATGCATAGTAAACACTTTACTAATAATTTGCAATCAAACATTGCTTTGGATATTTCATATCTTTCAGCCTTTGTTTGCATCTGAAAATAAATTTCCAGTTCCATGAATATCACATAACTATCCCAAACTTTCGAAGTTCGAGTTTCATGGAAGCAAACATATTTCACTTGACCGTAACAGAATTCTAGCTTTTGGATCGAAGGACGAGAGTCACATGATCCATAGCATTAGCAGGAGGATACAGAAAGCATGCGATAGGAGAAAGTCCTTCTCGGCACTTTTGAGGATAATCCTCATATTATGTTACCAATCGTAAAGTTTTAACCAGATATTTAACAGCTATTCAATTTTAATAGGGAAGGTGGAAACGCGAGCCATTATTCTACAACTATTTTGCATATAACACTTAGACAATGTTCATAATTAATTGCACTAAGAATTAAACATGTTAATTCAACAGCGCGCTCCCACTCAAATCAATATCTCTCAAAATTGATTGTGAGTGATACAAGACCCACATTTCAATTGTTCGCCATTGGTGTAACACCACTGATGACGAAAAATTTCAACCGGCAGGCCAACTTGCCAATCAGATCTCTATGTGACTCATGTTCATCTTTCGATGCGTGTGTTCCGAGCTCATGACGGTCATGCCTGGACGTTAAGACAACCAAGTGATCTCGCTGCGAGGTCTCAACTCACCCGCCTCACACTTCTCTAATCGTTCGTACCCATGTGACACGGCGCACCCCGAAAAGATAGGTGCCGTGACACTGCTACACTTGTGAGAACACTAACTACTTGGTATTTTTGTGAGAGATCACCCTAATAAAAAGCGACTACCGCGCAATCAAGAAGGGTGCATCATAAGGGATAAACATCTCAGGCAATTCATAATAGCACGATATGGTATAGCCCTTTCTGATGGAGAAGTATTTCATTTCTTCGTCTTTGGCATTCGTGTTGGTGTTCACCTTCGTGAAGATTGCCACCACCTTGTCGATGCACCAGATAATATTGCTATCTCCATAGCATATAAAATTAATGCATTACTTAAGGTTGACATGCAGGTCATTAAAGTGCAATCATATGGCTCCAGCCATCATGCCGAATCATGACACGCATGTCATGTTAATCAAATTACATCATATAGTCATCTCATACATAATCGAATTAGTATGAGCACTGCTATACCACATCACATGTACATCCTACAAAACCAAGTTAGACGCCTCTAATCGGTTTATGCAAAATTTATTTTACGTGGCTTCTAAGGTTTTGACTTAAACCGCAGCGACCAACGTTCATCATCAAGTATGATAGTTCATGTCGCTAGATTAACATTGCAGGGTGTATGAAGCACGAGACAATAAAATCTCAAACCCCATATTAAACTTCGTCATACGCATGACCCCCGTGTAGATCATATCTGCATTTCCCTGTCGTCTACGAATTTTATCTTTCTTTTGACTACGGCAGAACCCAAAGAACTGATAGCACTTCCATGGTCAAATTCCACCATGTTGTCTCGAGATTGAGGAAACGCAAATTCTAGGGAAGCAACAAGAACATCGGGTAACACATAAATAATTTTCAGCAATAGATCTCATCTACTACGTAATTATATTATGCAATACCCATACATCTCTATGTATTCTAGATCGCAACCTGCATCTACGCATAACCTGGCTCTGATACCACTGTAGGGTAACGCAGCAAAAAACAAAAAAATTCCGACCTACGCACCAGCCCAGGACCACTATGGAGACTCCATACATGGTTTGATCTTTTTCGTTACCGACTCGTAGCGCAACGGGAAGTAGAGTCGATGACGATCGGCAGTGCAGATCCCCGCAGCTAGGATTTACAACATCCCAACCGCGAGGATGTATACCCTCATCCGCCATACGGACAGCCCTCCGGGAGGCGGTCGAACAGTCCCCCGGACGGTGTCGCGGATAGCCCTTCGGGAGGACCTTAGAAACTCGAACGGTCACTCAGACAGCCCTTCGGGAGGCACTCTCGAACAGCCCCTCAGCTCACTAAGATCGAAACTACGACCTCTCTACAGAGTTGCACACATATGGTGTCAGCTATCCGGCAGGGCTTCGCCGTCCAGAACTAGTTCCTGCCGGAACCCAGACAGCCTTTCGGCTCTATGAAACTATTTCGCTGGGAGGGAGAGAAGAAGCCAAATCATTGCAATGGCATGTATGTGAGAAAGAGTAAGTGTGGAGGGCTGCCCCTCCACCTCTATTTATAGGAAATCCCAAGGGGTAGGGTAGTTTCACACAAAAACCCAAAATGCACATGAATGAAGTCCTTCCACAAGGACCTAGGAGTGAAACCAATGAACAAGAGGGTCCCCAAGGGGGATAACCCATGTGGCCGGCCACACCCCCATGAGGGGCCCAAAAAATGGCTCCTATCCATCCATGTCATCCCCAAGATCTTTTGGAGCAAAGCACCAAAAGGTGGCTTTCCATAAAGTAACCATAAAGCTGATTTTCACTATTCACGACGACATTTTTCAGCGTCCGTTCGAACTGAAAATATTTGTGTGGGCTTAGAACATTTCCAGTACCCACCAAAATTACTTTCAACGCGTTCCGAAACAATTCCTGTTTAGTGATTTTCATCTGCGAAAAGCATCTGAAGTGGTTCTGCCAGCTCCGGAGCATATCCGGTTATTATCCCGGAAAATTCCAGAAAGCCTCCAGAATGATTCTGGCACCCTCCAAGAATTATCAGGCATGTGCGGAAACCAATTTGACTTTATGGTATCCCCTGAAACAACTTTTCAGTTTCATCGAAACTCATCTGATGACCTCTTTCTGCGGAAACTTTTCCGGTGTCCGAAACTTTTTCGGTGATTTTCTCTCAGACTCCTTGTCTAGTATTCAGCAGATAGATGACCCTTAAGCGTGTGACCCTATAGGTTCGGTGAAGTATAGACATGACTGGAACCCTTTCCGATCAATGATCAACATCGGAGCCGTGGACACCCATATTGACCCCTATACCCACATGGATAAATATTCGAGTGAACCTCCAGTTGCCGTGTGCTATTCCTGTTGCTTCGCGATATGTTACAAATACCCGAGGTGAGACATGTTGGCATTCCCGTGGATCAATAACTTGTCCACTATGCTAGTTACCTCATTACCGGTATTGTTCTCTTTTCTCGTTATCGTGTTCCGGCATCCCCGTGATCAAATCACAAAGTGTCTGGCCAGACGATGATGGATACCGTAACACCGAGAGGGCCCAGAGATCTCTCCATCGTCGGAGGAGCAAATCCCAATCTTGAGCTATCAAGTTACTTGACACACTTTTCCATGAACCCGTAATCTGCCGTAATAGCCACCCATTTACGGATGACGTTTAACAAACCCCAATGTTCATAAAGCAAGCATGAAGAAACTCAATACTCTCATGGTCTAAGGAATCATGCAAACATTAACCATCTCTGTGTTATGTACCACTAACTTGTGATGACTGAATCTCATATCATAACATCAATCCGGGTCGATTCAACACAAATGTTATCTTAACATTTTGCCCTCAAAGTTGCTGGCATAGACATGCCCATGATCAGGAAAACAGAACCATCGTGCAACGCTTGAGCTAGTCTTAGAGGCCAGACTAGGAATACTTCTTACCGTTTATTATTCCACACGTGCATATGAGTCTTCCTCCGAGCCTCGTGGATATTGTAGACTCGAGAATCATTGCAGTTATAGCATGGAACATAAACATAATATGAACTCGGAGATAAATAATATCATTTATTATTGCCTCTAGGGCATATCTCCTACATATCGGAGAGTTTCAAAATTTCGAAAAAGAACTCTACATGTTCATATGGATGTATATTACCCATGTGTTAGGTTTGGTGATGAAATAAGTAAACATGTGAGCTATACAACAATGACAAAATGGTGATTTCTAAAAAGTGAACAATGCATGCATTGTTAATCTTTCAAAAATCATGATTTTGTCATTTTTTTTGTAAGTCACATGGTTATTACTTCGAACATCAAATTTGCACATGTGTAATATACATCCATATAAGCATGTTCAATTATATTTTCAGAATTTTTTGAAACCTCAATATACTATTTTGGAACTATTCAAAATGTAGGGCTCACTAGAGCTTGTACTCCAAAGTTACTTTTTTTAGAAACAGTTATTTTCTAACAATTATTGGACTATACAGAATTCTCTCCATGATAGTTTACTCGGATTTATGGTCTATCATTTAGGTAGTGTCCAACTTGTATCCACCTTAGGGTGTTCTAAACTTGTTGGTAATGGTCCATTGGTATTGGTACAAATATAGGGCCGGATCCTTACTGTCGCTGTGACATGTTTTTGGTTGTTCTGCATAAGCATAAATGACATGATGTTTGACAAGAGGAAAATTTCTTCCTGTTGCACGATATATACTTATGATTTTTTTTGTTTCCATACGTGCTCTATTCTTGATCAGTAGAAGAACTAATACTTGGTAGAGCAACACTCGCACAAGTGGTAGCAAATCATTGTAGTTGTTTTCTTGAGCATGGTTGGCGGTGTCGTATTTGAATTGACTTTCCACCATATTTATTCCCTTTTCTTCTGGTTTGGCACTGTAATTTTTTTCCATTGTGAACTAGTTTTATTTTCTTATGTACATCCTCATAGGCACAAAATGGGGGTTGGATTCTACCTCGGTTTTATTGACCAGTTTGATGCAATGATAAGAACCAGTTCATAAAAAAAGTTTGAACATACCAACAGGAGCTAGAGCCTTGTCAATTCATCTTGGACTTTAGTTTTACTAGTATTGCGACAAGCATTTCTGCATTTCGGAGAAAATACTTCCAGTGTGAAATACCATGAATGCTAAATAAGTAGAGATGATGTCTTAGTTCGGTCTTTAATTCAATATTTATGCTAAAAAAGTATTCAACGTCCATGCCCATAGTTTAGTTTAAGTAGAAGTATGAAAAGTCGATCCTCTTGATAACCTTACTATGGATAAAAACAAGAGATCTTCATTGATACTTGAGACCGGGTCAGTCTAAGCATTTCCATTTTTAATACTTGTCACCGGGTTAGTCTAAGCATTGCTGGCTCGTATTTGTTTGCTTCCTACATCATCTTCAACAGACATCATTACCGTTACATTCAGTGAGCGGATTGTCATGGGTTCACATGCTTCAACATATTTTTATCCTTTGTTTTCGTCAAGTCCATCCAATCTCATGTATTCGTAGCTACGTAGTCACTAAATATACTAAACAGTCTATCATTCCCACCATGCCCTCTCCTTTCCAGATCGTAACCCACATTGTTTGTGTCAAGTTATATCAATTGGCACAAGTAAATGATTTGTATTACATATTTGACATGCATGTTTTTTTGCCTCCAACTGAAGCCACCACTGTACCATGTTATTGCCTTTTTACTGTATGCCTTTGCATATTGCACATTGGCAATCATCCACCAATTCCCCTTCCATGAAGTTAGGCATTTCTTATACACGATATTTATATCACATTCATGAAGTTTTCTTTTTTTCGCACTCAAAGCTACCCATTCAAGATGACACATCTGAGTTCCGTGTTATCAAATGAGAATAAAATAGCTACTTGTTGTCGATTTTGGATATATTTCCTATATTAATCCAAATTTCATTCTTTCGTATAAACATGTTTAATCAAGCTACTTATAGAGTTGATATGCATGTCTATATATTAATATATTCCAACTATAGCCACTACTGGTTTCATTTAGTGTTAGTACAAAAACTAAATTGTTAATTTTATTTATCTTATTAGAAACTACATGCACAAACATACATTTTCATGATCTACCTAGTTAGTTAGTTGTCTACATATAATGTAGTCCGAATTCAGTTACCTAAGGATATCGTGTGTAGTCCAAATGAATCTCAAATTATTAATTTCCGTTCTTGGTATTCTGAATTTATTTGAGAAGTATAGTTGTATAGATTCTTCATGCATTTACTTAAGAGTCACACATAGTAGATAGTACACATGCCCTCTCCTATTTCCTAGCCGATACCAAACAGATCATATGCATGGTACTTATAGTTTTGGTTCTTCCTAGTCAGCCACACACTATTTCCAAATGGTATAATAGTACCGCAACTTGGTGCAAGAGGTTTGTGACAATAGCATGTTCTTCCACACCATGATGCACATGTGCCACACTTGAAACATCACTTTGCTGCATGTGCATGCAGAATGGATATTGTCGCACTATATATGTGCATAACAATAAACACATTGATCCTATATTTAGGAGAACCAGAGTGGAACAACCACACCATTCTCCCTTTACCTTGTGGCACCCCTAGTCCTATTTGAGAGAGAGAGAGATGCTCTGGAATATTTTGCACGTAGTTTACATGGTATTTCTCTCGAGATGCCATTGAAACATGAGGGTTGTGTTAAGACTAGGAAGCATTGGGATTCGATTCCATGTTGAGTTAGACACATCACACTTTGATGGGATGATTGCTTTGTGACATTAGGGTAAAAGTAGTACAGAAGAAGGAATCCACGAGTTGACGCACGATAGGTTTTTATTCCATGCACGATGGTGGGTCACATTGGAGCTGATGCCAACGCCCTTTAGTGGAAATAGTTGAGCTAGCTTGCAACTTCGTGGAACAAACCAACGCCAACAGGTAAAAATTGGCAATTTTGTAGTGCCATATTCATCAACAGAAAGAGTTCTCGGCCCTCTGAGAAAAGTGTACATGCGACATTATTTAAGAGTAAATTGTGGTTAGGACAGGCAACTAATTAATTGACCGATTTCTCGGGAAAATTAGAAGAATAAAAGCCCTGATATTTTGCATCTCTTAGGTTTGCAGAAAATAGGAAGATGAATAATATCCTAGAAAAATTTAACAGAAATGACTTAATCTGAGAGGCTCGATCTAAGTTTGGCAAAAAGTGAACTTAAGCTAAATTTGTCTTTAGTTCAAGATGAACCTCGATACCATGCTCAACTACTGAAGAAAAGGTAAAATTATTAGTAGCAGAAATGGCAAAACTCACACAAATATATAAGGTATGCTAGAGTAGGTTCTCACAAATATGAGCCTTTTGCAAACATAGTTTTGCCTTATCAGGTAAGTTTTGTTTTCTCATAGGTATATATATAAATATATATGTTACAAAGTATAATTATCTATTACCTAGTCTTTTTAGTAGCAGAAATGACCTAGGTTTATGGAGATGGAGATAAGAATAGAAGGAAAATAAGAATATGAAAAAGGTTGACATAGAGGACAATGACCATATTAGTAAACCTAGGAAGAAACCATTCCTAAATGAAATGTAAGTAGTTCAATTTATTTCTTCATAAGTAATAGAAGAAAAAAGATAGTAAAGTCTATAATTTAAAAATGTATAAAGTAAGGAATTTTCTAACTCTCCAATAATAAAGAACTTAAAATTTCGATGAAAATGGAAGAAAACGTCATAAACACGAGCTATGATCAACCATAAGGGCCCACGTGATAAGTCTAGCCAAACATAAGCATAGAAGACTAAATCTAAACTGGTTTGCTCATTGAGAACAATACATATGCAAAAAGACCATGCCAGTAAAGGCGTGTTGTCCTTTTATCAAGCCTTTTATTGTAAGGGCATTAAAAAGGCATATTGCCTAGTACTCCCTTTGTTCGGAATTAACTAACGCTGAAATGAGTGTGTCTAGACACTTTTTCCACTTATTTCAGCGTCAGTTAATTTCAAATGGAGGTAGTACATGATATTAGTGGATTGTTTATCTGTACATGATTGCTAACATTGGTCCCATTACAGATGGCTGTCAAATATGGTGGCTCATGCTATGGACCAGAATCAAAGGGCTGATAATGATTATTTATGGGCTGGTAAAAATAGGTTAATGATAGTAAATATTTTTGGAACCAATAAAATTTATGGGCTGGTAAGTCCGTCAGGACTGTAGAGGGAACCAATATTTTTTGGCCCATGCTCATTCTTTTTCATGTCATTTTATGGATACCATGTGGCAGCAAACAACATTTTTACCACTAAAAAGGATTTGTTTTACTTGTCATACAATTGATTTAATTAAGTCTCACGGGCAAGTTTGTATCAGTTCATAAACTTTTGATGTGAGTAGGCCTCCACTATCAACCTTTTCTCATTTCTCGTATTGACTAAAATATAAATAGAATGCATGTTCTTGCAAGGAGAAGATGCCTGACAGGAGTCTAGATAACTCCAGAATAACCAAGCACCATCCTAACTTAATATAAATAGAAGGCATGTTCTTGCAAGGAGAAGATGCACTGACAGGAGTCTTAGATAACTCCAGAATAAACAAGCACCATCCTAACTTCATGTTGCTAGGGACACTACATAGTTTGCCCTTCAAGCCACCTAGGTCCGACCTGTGTATGGCAACCTGTTTTTTTTCGCGTGTTACTTTATATCGAATATATTATGAAGAGGAACGGCATGGGCCTAATTAATCAGGTCCATGGACTTATGTACATAAATTCACATGCTAGGTGATTCGACACTGATCGTGAAGTTACGAAAAGAATTTTGCCGCACCAACAATGGCATATATTTTGCGGATATCACTGGTAGAAAAAAGGCCTTTAGTCCCGGTTCGCAAAGGCCTTTAGTCCCGGCTGTGCAACCGGGACTAAATATGCGCGACTAAAGACCCCCCCCTTAGTCGCGCCTCTTACGAACCGCGACTAAAGGTTTTAGTCCCGGTTCTCGTGGCTAACCGGGACTAAAGGCCCGTCCACGTGGGCGCCAGGGGTCCGTCGGGGCGGAGGACCTTTAGTCCCGGTTCTCGTGGCTAACCGGGACTAAAGGCCTCCTCCGCAGGTTTAGGGTTTTAGCCCCCCTAAACCTGGTTTCTTTTTAATTTGTAGTGTTTTATTTCTTTTATATTTTATTTTGTGTTTTATTTTAATTTTGATGAAGTTTCAGTACACATATTCTACGCTACTATATACATGCATATGAAATTTCAAACAAGAAGAATTCAAGAGGAATATATAATATATATTCAATCTCGGATGACCATATACAACTTCGAACAAGTTTCCATACACAATTAGGATGGATGACCATATACAACTTCGAACAAGTTTCAATCTCGGGTATGCATATAAATTTCTTCGTCCTCGGTATAGTGTTCTCCTTTAGGATTGATGACTTCCCTCATGAAAAATCCTGCTAATTCATCTTGAATTGGTCGGAAGCGAGCTTCTGGACTAAGCCTCCTCCGCAAGTTATCCGTCGCGTTGCGCACGCTATCCGATGCCTTCCGCTCAGAGGTGTGTCTCCGGGTGTTCTCACAAACATAGTATCCACATAGATTGGTCCCCGGTGGCTGCTTATCCACATTAACTAACCTTCTAAAATCTAGCTCATGTTTGAATTCACCGACAATTTCTTCTGAGAACCGTCTCCAAACCCTATAGGGCAAAGAAAATTAAATGAACAAGGGAGTTATTAGTTACTTGATATTAGGAAATGAACGAAAGAGACCGACCGATATAGAGCTCAAATGATTGAAAATAATTACTTTTGCAGCATTTTTCTCATGTCGGCCCAACGCTTTGGATCCGAATCCATAGAGTCCATGATTAGAACTCTGGAGGTGTGAAGTTCAATATTTAGCAGAATCCAGTGGAACCTGCGGACACGTTACATGCACAGTCATGCATAACTCATCGATTAGACATACCATGCATGGAGTAAACAAAAGAGAATGGGCACAAGAGAGAAACACTCACCCAAAATGGTAAGGAAATAGAATATGACTTTTGAGTTGATGCTTTCTAAGAAACTTGTACAAGTCTTTCTCTACGTCTTCGGGGTGATGTTGTAACAGATGTCCATTAACGATATGTGGGTCAATGAACCCAACATCATGGATGTTTCTTATTTTGCATTCCCAAATCTTCAATCTGCATAATAGCGTACGCAACAATATAGTTAGGACAATATATATATATATATATATATATATATATATATATATATATATATATATATATATATAGTGCAGGCAATGAAGAACGAGATGAGGTAGAAATAAATCACTTACAGAACGTAGCAACTCAGCATAGATTTGTCGAGGTCGCGCAGATTGAACAGCTGGAACAATTCACTCATATGAACTTGTACAGAGTACCGTTTGGTGTGATGCTCCTCTGTAACATCCGCATAAACATATTCTTTGTCGGCCCATGTTATGAATTGCTTGTATCAACGTAGCAGATTTCGCATTTGTGGTGGTAGACTCTTTTCCCGCGCAGGCTCGACGAGAGGCCCGTTCCGCACATATTGTAATGCTATCTCACATACTGGCGCATCCTCAAGGCCTAAGAAGGCACGAATAGTCAAACCCATCTCGGACGCTTGTTTCATGGCACTCGCTACAATCAATCCAAGTGCTGCCGCAGCTGCTATGATCTCGGGGTCCTCTTCCGGACCGGCTTTCACTATGAGCGGGGGGATCGATTGTTTCTTCTGCATCCCGAGCTGGTCAACTTGTTTCCCGCTTTTTTTTTACTTTCTTCTTTCTCCTCCTTCAATATTTTTTCTTGCCTACGAAGTTCATGTCCATAGTCGTCAGGCATATTCAGCTCGGCTTGGGACGGTGTCGTCAAAAAATCCTTAGCCCACTTCTTTTGCTTCTCAGTGAATACTTGCTTGGGCTCAGGCTCTTTTATCGCCTTCATATCCGCCTTCCATTTCTCATAATCAGCAGACGCGGCCAATTTGGTTTCAGCTTCAGTAAGTTCCCAAGGCCTTGGGAGGAGAGGCTTCAGTGATGGCTCCGGTACCCTTGTGGTCTTAGGTACATAAGGGTCCGGGTTAATAGTCCAGGAGCGGGTTTCCTTGCTGTCCGCCTGCTTCTGATTCTTCGCCGGAGGTGGATTGGGGGCGTCGTACCCGCCGGAGGAGGATTGGGGGGCGTCGTACCCGCCGGAGGTTGTGGATCGGGGGACGGCGTCGAATGGCGTGAAGGAGGTGTAGGTGAACCACCACGACCACCACCACCGCCACCACCGCCACCACCACCACCATCGGAGGGGGGTGGACTTGCTAGCCTTGGCGCCTCGCCTGGAAACACTATGTACTTCTTTTTCCATAGAATGATCTGGCGCTTGACATCTGCAAGTCTTCTCTCCCCTTCGGGTGTAGCTTTGTCAATCTCCAGGTCCTCAAACCCTTGGACTATGTCTTCCACCGTGACACGAGCATAGCCATATGCAATGGGGTTGTTGTGGTGGATTGCTCCAGGTGTACAGGGTAAAGCACTGCCGCTAGCTACCTTCGTGGAAACGTTCCCCACGGGATAATGCAGATCACATTCTTTCATCTCCTTTACATCATCCACGGGGTAGTGAGGCTCCGGTGCACGAATCTCGATCATCGGTGCACTAGCACCAGGCGGGGCATCCGTGGAAGCCACGCTGCTTCTCCGCTGCTGGCTTCCGCGATCCGCTTCATGATCTTCATGCGGCCCTGCAGCTGATTTTTCTTTTACTAGTTCATGCACGGTCTGCTTCAACTCATGGAGTTCCGATGCAAACTTCGCCATAAGATCTGCATCCCGGTACGTCTTTCTCTTACGGCTTCTGTAACAGTACGGGTCATTGTCCTGGGAAAACCCTACTTTCCACGAAACCTTGCCTTTGCCTCGTACACGTCCTCCGTGTTCATCATTCCCGAGGGCTGTTGTCAGTGCGTCTTTCTCTCTGTTGAACTTGATCAAGCCCTCTTGAGCTTGGGTCATTGCGTCAATAAGGGCTTGGGTGGGAGCAAACTTTTTCTGCCGGTGAACACACACCCCTGTCTCCGGGTCTAGCGATCCCCCATGCCCGTACCACCAGCTTTTGGCCCTTGGGTCCCATCCCTCTGTACCTAGAGGGATTCCTCGCACCCTCAGGTCCTCCTCCATCTTCTGCCACCTAGGCTCCGAAAGGCGGTATCCTCCTGGCCCCATAATATGATGGAACTTTTTCTTAATCGCATTATCCTTATTTTTTTCGATATTTCCTTGAAATGCTCCGATTGCTTTTGCCTCACAAATTCTGGCCAATCATCTTTCAGTTTCTCATGTTGTCCATTGAAATCTGGAGTCTTGCCCTTGTTGACATAGTCACGGGTTAAATTTTTCTTGAAGTTCCGGAATGCTTCGCCCATCTTCTGAAGAGCGAACTCTTTAACTAGCCTCCTCCTCTCACGTCCACCCGGAACCTCGTTACTGAATTGATCAACTTTGTTGTATTCCGGAGGTAGAATGAAATGTTCCATAAGCTTTCTCCAGCAATCCTTGACGGTGATCGGGACGTTGTCTCTAACAACGACTCCGCATTGGTTGATAAACTTTGAGGTGTGCTGTAGGGGCTTGCCGGTTTCACTGACAAACTCAATGGCATATGTTTCTCCTGTTTTCATCGCCTTGGATTTGCCACGCTTTGTCGTACTCGATCCGGCCGAGGGCTAAAAAAAGAAAGAGAGTCGCGCGCGTTAATACATATGTATTCACAATTCAGTAAGTTTGTATCACGAGAGGCTCAATGTATATATATACCTCGCCGGAGGTGGTTGCTACTTGCAATTCGAGATCGTCGTTTGTTGACGGTTGACCTCCGTCGACAATGTCCGTTCCTTCACCTTCTTGTTCATCGACAATGTCTGTTCCACCGTCAAGGTTCAGAAAAGAAGAGACTACATCCTCTTCTTGCTCATATTCTGAGCCCGGCACATAAGGAATCTCGTTGTTGATGATGCCCATTAAATAACGTTCAGCCTCCGGATCCCTAAGCGGCTCGGCTCTATCGTCCGCCATATGTCACTCCTGCATGTAGTAAAAATTCTTTAAGTATAAAGGAATTAAAAAATAAGATTAAGGGGACATAGAGGAGGAGGAATTAAAAAATAAGATTATTGAGCACTCCTTTTCTTCTTCCTTTTCTTTTTCCTTTTCTTATTTTGTTTTTTCCTTTTCTTCTTCCTTTTCTTTTTCCTTTTCTTCTTCCTTTTCTTTTTCCTTTTCTTCTTCCTTTTCTTCTTCCTTTTCTTCTTCCTTTTCTTCTTCCTTTTCTTCTTCCTTTTCTTCTTCCTTTTCTTTTTCTTTTTTCTTATTTTGTTTTTCCTTTTCTTCTGTTTTGGTTTCTTTTGCATTGGTTTCTTTTGTTTTGTTTTCTTTGTTTTTCTTTTTGGTTTTCATTTGGTTTCTTT
>NC_057799.1:22152857-22156701 GCF_018294505.1 Triticum aestivum
AATACAATTATATATCAAAAAAATCAGAAAAATAAAACTAATTCATTTTAAAATCATAAAAATACAAATAATATATCAAAAAAATTCACATGATCCATTCAACAAAGTTTGGTACAATAAATTATTACACATCAATTCTTCCCTTGTGTCCCTGCTTGCTTACGATTGTGCCCTATCCATGGAGCATCCTCATGATTTAACTTAATGCTTGGGTCAGTGTTCACTTTGAAGGGCGGAATTTCACCAAACATATTATAATCTTCTGACATGTCTGTCTTGTCCTCCACTCCCACGATGTTTCTTTTCCCTGAAAGAACAATGTGGCGCTTTGGATCATCGCATGATGTACTGATCGTTTTCCTATCTTTCCGTTTCCTCGGTTTGCTACTCATGTCCTTCAAATAAAAAACCTGAGCGACATCTTTGGCAAGGACGAATGGTTCGTCAAGGTAACCAAGATTGTTGAAATCCACAATTGTCATTCCGTATTGCTCGTCCACCTTTACCCCACCTCCTGTTAGCTTGAACCATTTGCACCGGAACAAAGGGACCTTAAAGGAGGGTCCATAGTCAAGTTCCCATATCTCCTCTATGTAACTATAATATGTGACCTTTTGCCCATTCTCGGTTGCTGCATCAAAGCGGACACCACTGTTTTGGTTGGTGCTCTTTTTATCTTGGGCGATGGTGTAAAAGGTATTCCCATTTATCTCGTACCCTTGGAAAGTCGTTATAGTCCAAGATGGTGTCTTGGCCAACATGTACAGCTGATCTCCAACATCATTGTCATTCATTAAATGTTTTCGCAACCAACTGCCGAAAGTCTCCATGTGGGCCTTTCTAATCCAGGATTCAGGCTTCCCCGGGTTGTCCGAGCGTAAAATATTCTTGTGTTGCTCGAAGTACGGAGCCACCAAGCTGGAATTTTGCAGAACTGTGTGGTGTGCTTCAGTCATAGAATGACCGTCCGTACATATCGTTGATTTCCTTCCGATCGTGCCTTTTCCACTTAGTCTCCCCTCGTGCCGCGATTGAGGAATACCAATCGGCTTAAGGTCAGGAACATAGTCAATACAGAACTCAATTACCTCCTCATTTCCATAGCCCTTGACGATGCTTCCTTCTGGCCTAGCACGGTTACGAACATATTTCTTTAATACTCCCATGAACCTCTCAAAGGGGAACATATTGTGTAGAAATACAGGACCGAGAATGGAAATCTCTTCGACTAGGTGGAGCAGGAGGTGCATCATAATATCGAAGAAGGATGGTGGGAACACCAACTCGAAACTGACAAGGCATTGGACCACATCGTTCTGTAACCGTGGTAGATCTTCTGGATTGATTACCTTCTGAGAGATTGCATTGAGGAATGCACATAGCTTCACAATGGCTACTCGAACATTTTCCGGTAGGAGCCCCCTCAAAGCAATCGGAAGCAATTGCGTCATAATCACGTGGCAGTCGTGAGACTTCAGGTTTTGGAACTTTTTCTCCGCCATGTTTATTATTCCCTTTATATTCGACGAGAAGCCAGACGGGACCTTCATACTGCTCAGGCATTCAAAAAAAATGACCTTCTCTTCTTTGGTAAGAGCGTAGCTGGCACGACCTTGAAACCATTCCGGTTGCCGGTCATCTGGGTCTTTCAAAAGTTGCTGGTCCTGCCGTGCTTCCTTTGTATCATTTGTCTTCCCATACACGCCCAAGAAGCTTAGCAGGTTCACGCAAATATTCTTCGTAACATGCATCACGTCGATTGCAGAGCGGACATCTAGGAATTTCCAATATTCTAGCTCCCAAAATATAGATTTCTTCTTCCACATGGGTGCGTGCCCGTCAACTCCCCGCAGAACTGATTGTCCGCCAGGACCCTTTCCAAAGATGACTTTCAAATCCTTGACCATATCAAATATCTCAGCACCAGTACGTTCCGCAGGCTTCGGCCGGTGATCTGCCTTGCCGTTGAAATGCTTGCCTTTCTTTCTTACGTTATGATTTCGGGGAAGAAATCGACGATGACCCAGGTACATGTTCTTCTTACAATTAACCAAACGTACACTTTCAGTCTCATGTAAGCAGTGCGTGCATGCACTGTATCCCTTATTTATCTGTCCCGAAAGGTTACTGAGAGCGGGCCAATCGTTGATGGTTACAAAAAGCAATGCTCGTAGGTCAAATTCCTCTCCTTTGTGCTCATCCCAGACATGTACACCAGGTCTGGCCCACAACTGTAAAAGTTCATCAACTAATGGCCTTAGGTACACATCGATGTCGTTCCCGGGTTGCTTTGGACCTTGGATGAGCACTGGCATCATAATGAACTTCCGCTTCATGCACAACCAAGGAGGAAGGTTGTAGATGCATAGAGTCACGGGCCAGGTGCTATGGCTGGAGCTCTGCTCGCCAAAAGGATTCATGCCATCAGTACTTAGACCAAATCTTATGTTCCTTGCGTCAGCTGCAAAATCTTTGAACACTCTGTCGATCTTTCTCCATTGCGTTCCATCAGCGGTGTGTCTCAACTCCCCGTCGGACTTACGGTCCTCTTTGTGCCATCGCAACGACTTGGCATGCTTTTTGTTCCTGAACAGACGTTTCAACCATGGTATTATAGGAGCATACCACATCACCTTGGCGGGAACCCTCTTCCTGGGTTTCTCGCCCTCAACATCGTCACCAGGGTCATCGCCTCTGATCTTATAACGCAATGCAGTGCATACAGGGCATTCATTCAAATTCTCGTATTCACCGCGGTAGAGGATGCAGTCGTTAATGCATGCATGTATCTTCAGAACCTCTAAACCTAGAGGGCAGACAACCTTCTTTGCTTCGTACGTACTGGCGGGCAACTCGTTATTCTTCGGAAACATATTCTTTAACATTTTCAGCAAATTTTCAAATGATGAGTCACCTACACCTTCCTGTGCCTTCCATTTTAGCAAATCCAGTGTGCAGCCCAGCTTTTTCAGACTATTATCGCATCCTGGATACAACGACTTTTCGTGATCCTCTAACATGCGATCCAAATTCTCCCTATCCTTGTCAGTTTCGCAGCGT
Source organism: Triticum aestivum (assembly GCF_018294505.1). Classification (NCBI taxonomy): domain Eukaryota; kingdom Viridiplantae; phylum Streptophyta; class Magnoliopsida; order Poales; family Poaceae; genus Triticum; species Triticum aestivum. Next base: position 22,155,918 of record NC_057799.1, read on the forward strand.
CTCCGTGCATCAGCAATGGTCCGACCAAGATCATCAGCGGGCTCATCATGTGCCTCTTCTTCACCTTCACCTAACCCTTCCCCACCTTCAGCATCATCCTCCATGAAAGTATCACCGAAATGATCATGATAGTTGTCATCGATATCATCCCCTTCTTCATCTTCTTCCATTCTAACCCCTCTTTCTCCATGCTTGGTCCAACAATTATAGCTTCGCATGAAACCGTGCCGAAGCAGGTGCATGTGAACGTCTCTTGAGGACGAGTAACCCTTCTGATTCTTACAGACAGCACATGGACAGATAATAAAACCTTGCTGCTTGTTCGCATTTGCCACTACGAGGAAATCTTTCAAACCCGTAGTGAACTCGCCGGAGAGTCGGGGAGCGTACATCCATTGCCGATTCATCTGCATTATTATTATATAAAGTATATAATTAACCATCATGCATTTGTTAAACTAACTAGCTAGAAATAATACAAATTAAACAATGAACTACACACATGCATATTTTATCAATGACACATGAAAGGTTCAAGTTGCTAACCGCGATCGCGGAGGAAAAATAAATGAGAAAGCTCAAGTGTGGCTCGGACACTTCATATCATGTTTGTTTCAGGCTCTCGGGCATTTCATCGAACACCTTGTGTGCATAGAACACCTTGTTTGTTCCATCAGCTGAGTGAAGTGAAGTGAGCTGAGTCCTATATATAGGGATGGGCCTTTAGTCCCGGTTGGCCTGGCCAACCGCGACTAAAGGCCTTCGGGGACCTTTAGTCCCGGTT
>NC_057799.1:22156918-22165526 GCF_018294505.1 Triticum aestivum
AAGTGAGCTGAGTGAAGTGAAGTGAGCTGAGTCCTATATATAGGGATGGGCCTTTAGTCCCGGTTGGCCTGGCCAACCGCGACTAAAGGCCTTCGGGGACCTTTAGTCCCGGTTGGCCAGGCCAACCGGGACTAAAGCCCCTCCCGTCCGCCAGCTGGATGGGCCTTTAGTCCCGGTTGGCCTGGCCAACCGCGACTAAAGGCCTTCGGGGACCTTTAGTCCCGGTTGGCCAGGCCAACCGGGACTAAAGCCCCTCCCGTCCGCCAGCTGTCGACCGAGCGCGCTGGGCCCAGATAGTTGGTCGCGGGTCTCCTCCCGAACCACGACTAAAGACCCCTTTTATCGCGGTTCGATTATTTTGGGGACTAATGGGGGCGTATGGAAGCCTCTTTTTCTACTAGTGTATATATATTCCTTATTTCTACTTATAGATTAATGAACAATGAAATACGTAGCTACGTCTGTCTCCAACAGGCCAATATATACAACAGACGGAACACATGTAAGCGAGTAAACACATGGTTATAATTTCAAGATGGAACTGTGAAAATGCATATAGACGTACTTATAGATATCCGGGAGAACATCACCAACTATCCAACTAATCATTCAAATGCATAGTTTTATCCTCGTGTTACCATAAATAGTACATGATCTTTCATATTTTTTAACCCATTGGTGTTCGCACACGAACACGTCATCGTGTACCGTCGACGCCGGGGGTGATGCACCGCAGCTCACGTCGAAGGAGACCCGACCGGAAACGCGGTACGCAAGCAATCCGGCGGGCGCTTTTTTAGACCCGAAACCCCACATGCCCGAGAGGGACCCCGTCAGGGCGCGCGGCGGCTATGGGCTGCTCTAGGTCGACCTGACCGCCCCTAGAGCCTCATTGATTCACAGCCCTCCATTGTTGAAGAACGGTGAAGAACGAGAAGAAAGATACCAGGATAGGGACTAGATGAACACGAAAAAGTAGTAGATGCGTTGTTCGATTGTGTGTTGTTCAATCGGCCATCACCTCTCATCTATTTATGAGGCGGCTGGACTTTCCGTACAAGTAAAGGACTCCAAATCCCGTCCAAATCTTTCCAAAATTAACCGAACTCGGATTTAGGTAAGTCTGACACATCAGTTCGGTTTTTGGGTCTCACAAGTCACAAATGACCTCGGATGAAGATGCGCCCGAAAGCAAATTTACCCGTTGGACGAGGCGAACAACTTTCTTGTTGAATGTTTTTCGATTCGCGGCAATCTTGAGGGCCGAATTGCTCACGCAAAACAGCTGATTGGTGGCGCTACCGATCAAGTGTCTGGTGGGGCACACCATATTTTGCCTCCTGGCAGGGCTGCATTCCGGTGGCTGTAACTTTTGCATACTAACTCGGATTGGGACGATTTTATATCAAAATCGACCATTTTGACGAGATGCACAGCCTTTGTGTTCAAACATTTTCCATCAGAGGCAACCTTAATTGAGTTCCATGCCATTCTTTAATCTGGTGCCAACATGGGCATCTCTGAACTTGTCATAACTATAGCATAAGAGCTCCGTTTTAGACCATGTTCATATCCATCTCGATCTTCTTAAAGAGAGCCATCTGGAGGTGACCTCCAATCATAAGTTTGAATTAGTCTTGATATAACTTAAATCTACTCTTATGATTATGCCACTTTTGAGCGTCAACAATTGGCATGTCACATGTGCAAGCATACATGATTTATTACCATTTGTTCACTTTATAAAAAAGTTATTATGCCTAAAATAGTAATACCTAGTACATATTTGACATTTTGATTGCACTATGTACAAAACTGTTGTGAATACATAGAGATAGATAGCTTTAATAGTTAACACAACATGGGAAAATATTTTAAAAATTACCACAATTAGTACTGCAGGTAACAATATATGAATGATTCGAATCCACAACAATTACTATGGCTAGTTGTCGGGAACTTGTGTGGGCAATATTGCTTTGACTTTCCAAAGTGATTGTAGTGAGATGACAATTCAACTGAAGTATGCATACCTCGTACTGACTTAATTCACTAGACAAAACTCAAATACACGTAATTGACTTGAGTAAATGAAATTCATGGTATTAAAATTTCCCGAAGACAGTTTAACGAACACCTTGATGTCATCAATCCTTGTATATTGGGGCACCTCCAGTCCAGCTATCCATCACTATACCTCAATCAAGTAAGATGCTGACATGCTACATTACAAAAGCTAAATTGTGGTAGTGGATATAAACTAAGTGATACCAATGGCTTCATACACATCTATTTACAATAGGGTGGCGCCTGATCATGGTTTCTAGAAGAAGAAAAATACTAAGTGCAATACTGCATAATTCGACCATCTGCGAGACTGTTCCACTGATAGAAAATGTGATACACTTAAGAATGGAATAAGAGCACTAGAAATTGCATACCAGGACCATATAAGCGAGACATACATGTCCATCTAAAGGAACAACCTCGTACCAATGCAACATGGGTCTTTTGGAGGCCCGGATGCCAACTGCAGGAAGAGACCAATAGAGGGCGAGGACGTCCTCGTACGAACGCGAAACATGTGTTCTGGAAGACAGAACGACAACAACACGAATAGGCCGTCAGGATCTCCTTTTACAGCGGTGAAAGCGGTGGAGGCCCTGATTGTGCGACCACTGGCATCGGCACACATATAAAGAGAGGAGGAAGGATGTGGTGCTTGGAAGTTGTCGGGCCAGTGGCACAAAAACATGCCGATGTAGATGGAATGACACACAACCCATGACCCTAGATCTAGAAGTAAGCAACACTGGTGTGTTTGGCTAGAGTCAATTTCTCATGCATTCTGATAAAATGAATAGGCGGATGCAAGGTGTGATAGAGAAGAAGTTGCGGAGCAAAAGAAGGCTTCTCTACCAGTATCATTTTTGGCTTCATCGCTGATTGCTTCGGTTTGGTCCTCAAGCATCTACTCCTCCTTTGGTTGTTCTGCTCGGTGAAAAAGATATGTACCCCCTCCGTAAAGAAATATAAGAGCGTTTAGATCACTGAACTAGTGATCTAAACGCTCTCAATAGGCAAGAGGGTGCAAGAAATAGCGGAACAAGGTACATGCTTACTTTTTCATGCGTGCATATTTCAGTAGAGAATGAATGCTTGCATATAGGAAGGCATCATCTCATGTATTATGCTGGTTTTTTATCCGGCACACCCCGCTTGTTTTTTCTTTCTTTTAGAAATAGACTACCACGTCCTAGTCCCATGCTGTGGTTTTTTTCCACCATGGAATCCCACGCTGGCTTATATTTAGGTAGAGTCCCATGCTAATTTCTTTTTCTTAATATAGGCCAAGGTCCTAGTATCATGTTTTCCTTTTCCTCTTGTAGGCAAAGGTGAACCACACAATTTTTTTATAGTACTGTCACGGTGGTTAATTATTCCACCTAGAACTCATTTAATGGCTCTAGTATTTTAGTTTATAAATTAAATTGTTGGATGTTTCTGCTGAATTCATGGGATTTAATTTATAGCCTATTTCTCTGTTTTCTGGTGACCTGTAGGTACTTTCTATATATAATAATAGATAAATTTACATGTCTTTAAAACATTTATAAGAAATGATTCGCGTCTTGATAGAAAATAAAATTCATTGCTTAAAGGAATGTATATAAGTACTGTAATTACTTTACATAGTGGATATAGAGCATAATTGGTTTGCTATCAATATTTGGCTTGCCAAATGTTGGCACTGCCAACTATTGGCAATACCGAGACTTGCCAACTATTGGCAATTTTATGTGAGAGAGGCAAAACAACTCGTAGCCAACCAAGTAGTTGCCAATATTTGGCACAATGCCAAACATTGGCATGCCAATTTTTGGCAGCAAACCAATTATGCTCATACTTTTTTTTCTATGAGAATTTAAAACGAGATACGAAAGTCAAACAGTTACGTGTGTAATATCTTTTATACGATGTGATATATTCTATAACTTATTTTCGGCCGAGAACATGTGCTTCGGGTGCATCTTTGAATGACACGTCCAGCTGGTCCTCAAAACCCTGCTAGAGGACCACACCGAACTAATGATTCTAGTTTTCTTTCAGAGAAATAATAAATACGAGTGAGATATGAGGTGGTCTACAGGGGTGACGTACATATATGCCTGTATATATATACCAGGACACTATTATCTCTTCTCATGAGGTAGCTCCTAGCTAGTAACAGCGAACCACACTTTGCGTTACCATAGTAGTCAGAATGTGTGGAGGCTTCCTTTGGCAATGTGGTATTGCTGTTAGTTTAAGCTAGGACTAGGAGGCATTGAGAAATGCGATAGTGCGAACAGAGTTAGTGTTGCACGAAGGGTAAAAACCACGTGGACCAGAAAACCATCAGTTACCGCAATTTACGTTAACCTCTTTTGCTGTTTTCGTGTCACACTGTCTGTAAGTTCAGATTGCAGTGTACAAACGTGCTGCCTAGAATGTTCTGCGAGGCTTGCTCCGGTGCACCCCCCGGGCTGAACGCGAGGGGGAGAAACACAAGGACGGCTGAGATCTGTCAAAAACGATTTGTGAAGAGGGGCACGATTGTCTTTTTATGCCCGCGGAGAGCGCGCGTACAGCCCTGTACAAGCCCGCACCAGCCCGATTACTTTTGTATACTGGGGGTATACATGTATTGTACGTGGGCGATTCGTTTTCCCTTGTCACGTGCGGCGGTCGTGGGCGTGGGCGGCGGCGGTCGTGGGCTAGCCACGCGGCCACGCGGCGCACGAAAACTTCCAAAAACGTCACATCTTATAAAGAGGGAGGGGAACCACCACCGGCCGCATCGCCCCCCCCAAATCGGCTCACTCCCTCTCTCCTTGCCGCATCGTCTCCCCCTCGTCTCCATCGCCCGGCCACTGCACCTACTCCCTCAACCTCACCGCCTCCCTCTCTCCGGTGGGTTCTCTTAGGCTTCGATGGCGCAAGGTGGTGGCGCTGCCGCCACTGCGCACGGAGTTGCGGTCGAGGCCGCGAACACTGCGGCAGATGCCGTCCAAGAAGTGGCCGCCGTCGGCGGTGCGGGAGATGTTGCACCCGCAGTCGCCGGATCGGTCGCTGCGGCGGCGGATCTGGTGGAGCAGGGGGTGGTGGGCTCGGACTCCGTCGTGCCGGACCTGGTGGTGACGGCGTCTGGCGGCGCACTGGATGCAGGTGCGGAGGCGAGCGACAAGCAGGTGGTGGATGTGGTAATCCTTCTCGTTCCCCTCCTCTCTTAGTTGTAGTTGTTAAGCAGAAGATTTAGTAGATAGGGTTTTTTATTGTAGATTTGTGATTGAATGCGGCACCCCCTTCTGCTTGTTAGGGTTTTTTGATTGAATGGGGAACCCCATTTGAGAGTTAGGGTTTTTTGTAGTTGATTCGTGGTTGAATGCTAGAGAGATCATAATGAGAGTTAGGTTTTTTATATTAGAATCTGGATTGCCTCATGTGCTCAGATTTTGTTCTATGCTGTATATGTTGTTTGATTTGTTTTGCATATTCCCTCAGTGGGCCACGGCAGGGGCTGAGCCGCCACCCAGTGTATCTATTAAAGTTGATATTGTACAAATGAGGTTAAAATCCTACTTTATTCATTTGATGTCTATCAATTAATTGTTGAAATGAACACAGTACGTTTAACTAGTGCACAATTTCAAAATAGTTAGGAGCTTCACTTCATTATCCATAAACTAAAATTGTAGGTAGGTTTTATTTTTGATCTGTAGGATTGCTGTACTTATAAAGTAAACCATAAGTAGATTTGCTAGACATGCAACTATGCCAGATGACCAGGTCATATTAAATTTATGTTGCATAACTCCATGAATGAATGTCATATGAAATAGTTTCACACCTAGCACCAAAAATTGCACTAAGATTTCCTTTCCTGAAGCTCATGGCATTACGATATACTATCCAATATAAGGTTCAGATTATAGGGCAGCTGATGCACCACTATGTACATTACATGAGCCAGATGAAGTAAATGCAATTACTTGTTGTCAACCAATGTACTACTTCCATTAATTGGCAGACCTGAGCACTCACAAAATTATTGTTGGTGCCCAGTCTGGCATTATAGTTTGAAGGACCACAGTCAGCATGATCTAAAATTTTAGTTTGACCAAGCTATCATTGTAGAATGCTTGACCTTTGGATAATTTGAGGTCAAAGTAACATTTTAGGTTATTAGAAGCACATTGCAGATTGCTTGACCTTTGCATACTATGTTATATGTAGTTAGTAGTATAATTGAATTAATTACTTATATTGCAGAATGAGGAAGCTGCTGGCAACAAGAGGAAGCTGGACATCGCTGGGTTCGACGACCCGTCCGATTCTGACGACGACGAGGAGGTAACCCCAAGTTGTTTTTGGTCTGTTTATTAATCTGTGTGAGATGTTGTTTGTTGATGATGCCCTATATGAATGCCTCTAAATTGGAATGTTATATAGTTTATTCATTGATATCATAAAGTTGTGTTGTTTGGTCATTAATTAGCTCTAAATGGCATATCTGTGGTCTTTGATCATGAAACCATATCTGAATGCACATAAATGGAAATATTGTGTTGTTTGTCCATTGAATTATTCTAAAATGGAAAGTTTTGTTGTACTTTCAATTAATTCCTCTCAAAGTTGTGTTGTTTGTGCATTAATTAGCTGTAAATGGGATATGTGTGATGTTTTCTCATGAAACCATATATGGATGCATATAAATGGAACTATTCTGTTGTTTGTCCATTAAATTCTTCTAAATGGAACTATTCTGTTGTTTGTGCATTAATTAGCTGTAAATGGGCTATTATGTTTGTTTGTTCATTAACGGGCAAGTAAATGGCAATTATTTGATGTTTGTTAATTACATTACTCTAAATGGGAAGTATGTATTTATGCAAAGCATTTGTATGTGCAGTACAACTCTGGAGATGAGGTGGAAGAGTGGAACCACAAGTCCTTCATTGAGCATGAAGCCAACAAGATCAGGCAGAAGGGGAAGGCGGTGTACTACAAGTGGGGCAAGTTCAGGTGCCCATACTGCACCACTAAGCCAATTCCCAAGGATGGGCTGTATGAGCACCTTATGTCCCATGCACGCGGTGTAGCGACGAGTGGGAACGACGTGAAGATCAGGGCAGAGCATGCAGCCCTCCTAAAGGCTATGGGTCCCATCTAGTCACCCTCTGTGAAGCTGGTAGTGGTACTCATCATCAATATTGTTGATGATGTTTAACTTTTGCGCTAGTATGGTTGTGAACTGTGAATCTGGAAGGTGGAAGTGTTTGTGAACTGTTAAGTAGTATGGCAGACTCTTAAGTAGTATGGCAGACTCTTAAGTATGGCAGAGACTTAATTAATCTAGTATGTCTCTGAAGTATATGAACTGTCTACATGCAGGTCAGCTATGCTTTGTTGCAGTGTTTATATTCTGATGCTGCAATGATCACAGTAGGTGCTTCAATGTTGCTTGACTGATGAGACATGCTGCATACAGTGGGCATGTGCTTGGTAATGGTGTGTGCAAAGAACAAGCCTTATCTACATAGGATAGATAGTAAAAAACATTGACTTGAGGTTTTCATAAGTTAGCATGATCGAATCTTCCATTACAAATATATTATTAAATATAGAAAATGTTGAAAATCATTTTTTGTCAATGTTATTAAGTTAGCATGATTGAATATTCCATTTCAAATATATTATAAAAATTGGAAAATGTTGAAAATCCTTTTTTGTCAATGTTCATAAGTGAGCATGATTGAATATTCCATTTCAAATATATTTTTAAAATGAGAAAATGTTGAAAATCCTTTTTTGTCAATGTTCATAAGTGAGCATCATTGAATATTCCATTTCAAATATGTTTTTAAAATTAGAAAATGTTGAAAATGTTTTTTGTCAATGTTCATAAGATAGCGTGATTGAAACTTCCATTTGAAATATATTATAAGAATTAGAAAATTTTGAAAATCTTTTTTTGTCAGTGTTCATAAGTTAGCAAGATTGAATCTTCCATTTCTAATATATTTTAAAAAGTGGAAATTTTGGAGGTGGTCGATAAAATCACCGCCTTCTAGAGGGACCATTTGGTCAAACTTACATGGTGATTTTTTGCAGTTATTCTATAGGGCAATATAAATTCAAAAAAAAATTAAAACTAATATAAAAACTTGGAAACCAAGCTTTGTTTGTGCAAGAGATCATGTGTGCCCAAATTTAGGTGATTTGGAGGTGGTCGAAAAAATCACCGCATTCCGGAGGAGCCATTTGGTCTAACTTAAGCCAGTTTTTGAGCATAGGTGATTTTTTCCACCACCTCCAAATCACGCAAATTTTCTTGTACTTGGTGACCCACATGTGCCAAACATGGCTATGAAAGAAATTTTGGAAAAATAATACTTTACAATGCCCCCTTGAGGTATAGACCGATGTTTTGACCAGTCAGTCTAGAGGGCATTATAAATTAATAAAAAAAATTCAAAAAAATGTAAAACCTTGGAAAACTAGATTTGTTTGTGCAAGAGATCATGTGTGCCAAAACTGAGGTGATTTGGAGGTGGTCGAAAAAATG
>NC_057799.1:22166636-22167768 GCF_018294505.1 Triticum aestivum
TGCTGCACGAAGAGGGAGAAAGTTGTTGATGACGGTGGTAAAGTTGTTGGAGTAGATTGTCGTCATGATGGTCTCGCCGGTGGTGCTACGACGCCACGGGGAGATCGAGAGGGGGAGAGAGGCCCCTCTCCTTTTTCCTCTTGCTTGGTCTTCCCCCTAGATAGGAAAAGAGCTCCCCCGGCCCTCTGGTCCTTGGCCTCCATGGCTCCTGGGGGGCGGGAGTCCCTCTGGGATTGGATATCTCCTCCTTTGTTTTTCTCTGTTTCGCGACTTTTTCGAACTGTTTCTGCGGCTGATTAGCACTGTTTCTTAAATACTCGAAGATCTGTAACTCTGATCGGGCTGAAATTTTAACACAATTTTTTTCTAATGAATTTATTTCTTGCGCCTGAAGGAGAGGTCAAACTGAGCTAGGGGTTGTCCAGAAGCCAGGTCCATGCCCACCCCCTAAGGGCGTGCCATGGTGGCTTGTGAGGCCTATGGTCCTCGTCTTGCATGGATTCTTGCACCATAAATTCAGATGTATTCAATTTGAAATATACGTAAATTTTCAAGTAATTCCGGTTCCACGAAGTTTTCACTTAAACCCCCCAAAACAATAAAAACATGAACTTGCCTTTAGCACTAGTTTAATAAGTTAGTCCAAATAGAAATAATATAAACTATTGAAAAAAATTAACGGGTATGATAATGTCATGAAACAGTCGAAAATTATAGATACATCGGAGACGTATCTCCTGGTCTTGAAGATCTCAACTATGACACATGGCTATGAAAGAAATTTTGGAAAAATAATACTTTACAATGCCCCCTTGAGGTATAGACCGATGTTTTCAGCACTCAGTCTAGAGGGCATTATAAATTAAAAAAATCAAAAAAATGTAAAACCTTGGAAAACTAGCTTTGTTTGTGCAAGAGATCATGTGTGCCAAAACTGAGGTGATTTGGAGGTGGTCGAAAAAATGCACGCATTCCGGAGGGGCCATTTGGTCTAAACTTAAGCCAGTTTTTGAACATACGTGATTTTTTCCACCACCTCCAAATCACCCAAATTTTCTTGTACATGGTGACCCACATGTGCCAAACATGGCTATGAAAGAAATTTTGGAAAAATAATACTTTACAATGCCCC
>NC_057799.1:22167829-22170446 GCF_018294505.1 Triticum aestivum
CATTATAAATTCAAAAAAAATTCAAAAAAATGTAAAACCTTGGAAAACTAGCTTTGTTTGTGCAAGAGATCATGTGTGCCAAAACTGAGGTGATTTGGAGGTGATCTAAAAAATGCCCGCATTCCGGAGGGGCCATTTGGTCTAAACTTAAGCCAGTTTTTGAAAAAGGTGAATTTTTCCACCGCCTCCAAATCACCCAAAATTTCTTGTACATGGTGACACATATGTGCCAAACATGTCTATGAAAGAAAATTTTGAAAAAAATTATTTTACAATGCCCCCTTGAGGCATAGACCGATGTTTTCAGCAGTCAGTCTAGAGGGCATTATAAATTCAAAAAAAATTTAAAAAAAATAGAAAAACTTGGAAACCTAGTTTTGTTTGTGGAAGAGATCATGTGTGCAACATGTCTATGAAAGAAATTTTTGAAAACAATTATTTTACAATGTCCCCTTGAGGTATAGACCGACGTTTTGAGCATTAAATCAGGGTGTCTACAACTCTAGCTTGTTCTTGCCAAAATGCAGCATGATGGACAGGCTGCAATGGAAATAATGGTGACAAATGAAAAAAATGAAATAGACAAAAAAAAGCCCGCCTACTTGCCCGCTTTCACAATTCAACGGCCTGCATACGACTAGTAACCCAATCATTTATTGGGCCAGGATGTAGAGGCCCGCCAGATTGTGAAAACAGGTAGCAAGTAGGCCCCACAGGGCAGGGACGGAGATAGTTAGGCAATGTGCTGCCCGCTTTAGAAAGGAACTTGAGAGGGAAAGCTTAGCCCGCTATATAAACCGGTGCTAGCTCCCCTCGCTCGGCGAGGTGGGACTAAACTCCCTGCACCCCTGGGATGTTCCCGGCGCGAAGCTCGCTTGGGCCTAATTCGGGTGGGCCGTCCCATGCCAGCCTCACCCGCTGGGTCGCTGGATGGACCGTTGGGCCATCTCGTTGTCTGCGCCTGTGGCCTGCATGCATGGGAAGGGCGGCGACATGGGTTTGCATGCGCGGGTGGCGGACGTGCATGCATGCGAGCGAGGCGATTAAAACCTTGTTTTCACACTTTTTGATTCAACGTGGCAATTAAAACCTTGGTTTCACACTTTTTTGATCCACCCGCATGTATTCAACATGGCAATTAAAGCCTTGGTTTCACACTTTTTTGATCCACCCGCATCTATTCAACGTGGCAATTAAAGTGGCATATGGATCATTCGACGCAGCTAGTTTGAACGTAAGTGCGGTAGGTTCCCTTCCCTTCCCCTTTCCCTATTTAGACCACCAGCCCTCACCTTCTGCACACATCCATTTGCGCCGCCCTTCTCTTCTTCCCCAAACCCAGAGCACTCTCTGAGCGAGCTGCGAGGATGCAGTACAACGGCCCCACCTACCGGCTCCCACCGACCGTGCCGGAGAGACTTTATCCGGCCGGAGAGCACGCTTCGCGTGTGGGCGTTCTCACGCTGGAGGGGTGCAAGGGGCTTTGCCCAGTGGTTCCTCCGTGCGGGCTTCGCCCACCTCCCGACGGGCTCGTCGGTGATGTTCCGACTGGATGAAGTGCGTCCAAACTCCTGGTCTCCGCCGATAGGGCTCACCGTGACCTTCACCAACAGATTTGATGCGTACTACCTCCTCGGCAAGGTGTTTTGGTGTGGATGCGAATTCATCGCATTCACAACCCACAACATCTGCACAAACTTCGACTGCGTCTTCCCCACCCGCGACGGTATGCACACCCTCCCCTACTATATCGGCGAGGACGGGATGGAGAGGAGCACTGGAGAGGAGGCGCAGTGAAGATGGTGGTGAAAGCCCGGTCTCGTCAGCTTGACTTGCCCTAGCATGTTAGGGCAAGTTTTTTATCTTTTAAATATTTCTATTAAATCATGTTGTTGGTTCTACCGTGAACTTTATCTATCCGAACTATGTTATGATTTCTACCCGTCTATTTGATATGTTGTTGGTTATCTGTGTTTTGCTTGCTATTTCTATCTTCTTCCCTTGATATTTCTATCTTATTTGACGTCAAAACCAGCAAGTTTTGGGGTTAGCTCAGATTTCACGTGGCCCACGGGGGTGTGCTTGCGCGCTTGATGGAAAAAATTGGTGTCATTCAACTTAGCCGTTCGGGTAGCAGGGGATGTTCCGTCTGGGAAGATGGATTTTTTTGGCATGCTTGAAACGGACCCAAATTTTTTTTGAAACCCTTGTACCAACATGACAAGCATCCATGCCAACTGGAAATTGTTTTGCGACGTTGTATGGTTTTGTAGGCTATAATGATTACACGTGTAGATGAAAGGCACGAAAAAACAGTTTCAACAAAGACAACATAAATGATTTTTTATAAGTTTTATAGATGGAAACTTCTTTAGATGCAATGCCATCTCACAAACAACTCAGAAACAACTGTATGATTGATCATAAAACACATGCATTGTTGTTCAAAGAACTGTCTCATGAATAAATTGTACCATAATTGCAAACATAGTGTGAAACAGAAAAAAAATGTTTGTTTTCAACAAAATAATCCTGGTTTGAAGCTTAAACTGGTTGAAAAACATTTGAGCCTACTCCATATGGTCTTCTGCACTGCCAAAATCCAGTGACCTCTTGC
>NC_057799.1:22170456-22171632 GCF_018294505.1 Triticum aestivum
AAACCTTGGAAAACTAGCTTTGTTTGTGCAAGAGATCATGTGTGCCAAAACTGAGGTGATTTGGAGGTGATCTAAAAAATGCCCGCATTCCGGAGGGGCCATTTGGTCTAAACTTAAGCCAGTTTTTGAAAAAGGTGAATTTTTCAACCGCCTCCAAATCACCCAAAATTTCTTGTACATGGTGACACATATGTGCCAAACATGTCTATGAAAGAAAATTTTGAAAAAAATTATTTTACAATGCCCCCTTGAGGCATAGACCGATGTTTTCAGCAGTCAGTCTAGAGGGCATTATAAATTCAAAAAAATTTAAAAAAAATAGAAAAACTTGGAAACCTAGTTTTGTTTGTGGAAGAGATCATGTGTGCAACATGTCTATGAAAGAAATTTTTGAAAACAATTATTTTACAATGTCCCCTTGAGGTATAGACCGACGTTTTGAGCATTAAATCAGGGTGTGTACAACTCTAGCTTGTTCTTGCCAAAATGCAGCATGATGGACAGGCTGCAATGGAAATAATGGTGACAAATGAAAAAAATGAAATAGACAAAAAAAGCCCGCCTACTTGCCCGCTTTCACAATTCAACGGCCTGCATACGACTAGTAACCCAATCATTTATTGGGCCAGGATGTAGAGGCCCGCCAGATTGTGAAAACAGGTAGCAAGTAGGCCCCACAGGGCAGGGACGGAGATAGTTAGGCAATGTGCTGCCCGCTTTAGAAAGGAACTTGAGAGGGAAAGCTTAGCCCGCTATATAAACCGGTGCTAGCTCCCCTCGCTCGGCGAGGTGGGACTAAACTCCCTGCACCCCTGGGATGTTCCCGGCGCGAAGCTCGCTTGGGCCTAATTCGGGTGGGCCGTCCCATGCCAGCCTCACCCGCTGGGTCGCTGGATGGACCGTTGGGCCATCTCGTTGTCTGCGCCTGTGGCCTGCATGCATGGGAAGGGCGGCGACATGGGTTTGCATGCGCGGGTGGCGGACGTGCATGCATGCGAGCGAGGCGATTAAAACCTTGTTTTCACACTTTTTGATTCAACGTGGCAATTAAAACCTTGGTTTCACACTTTTTTGATCCACCCGCATGTATTCAACATGGCAATTAAAGCCTTGGTTTCACACTTTTTTGATCCACCCGCATCTATTCAACGTGGCAATTAAAGTGGCATATGGATC
>NC_057799.1:22171642-22173999 GCF_018294505.1 Triticum aestivum
ATCGGCGAGGACGGGATGGAGAGGAGCACTGGAGAGGAGGCGCAGTGAAGATGGTGGTGAAAGCCCGGTCTCGTCAGCTTGACTTGCCCTAGCATGTTAGGGCAAGTTTTTTATCTTTTAAATATTTCTATTAAATCATGTTGTTGGTTCTACCGTGAACTTTATCTATCCGAACTATGTTATGATTTCTACCCGTCTATTTGATATGTTGTTGGTTATCTGTGTTTTGCTTGCTATTTCTATCTTCTTCCCTTGATATTTCTATCTTATTTGACGTCAAAACCAGCAAGTTTTGGGGTTAGCTCAGATTTCACGTGGCCCACGGGGGTGTGCTTGCGCGCTTGATGGAAAAAATTGGTGTCATTCAACTTAGCCGTTCGGGTAGCAGGGGATGTTCCGTCTGGGAAGATGGATTTTTTTGGCATGCTTGAAACGGACCCAAATTTTTTTTGAAACCCTTGTACCAACATGACAAGCATCCATGCCAACTGGAAATTGTTTTGCGACGTTGTATGGTTTTGTAGGCTATAATGATTACACGTGTAGATGAAAGGCACGAAAAAACAGTTTCAACAAAGACAACATAAATGATTTTTTATAAGTTTTATAGATGGAAACTTCTTTAGATGCAATGCCATCTCACAAACAACTCAGAAACAACTGTATGATTGATCATAAAACACATGCATTGTTGTTCAAAGAACTGTCTCATGAATAAATTGTACCATAATTGCAAACATAGTGTGAAACAGAAAAAAAATGTTTGTTTTCAACAAAATAATCCTGGTTTGAAGCTTAAACTGGTTGAAAAACATTTGAGCCTACTCCATATGGTCTTCTGCACTGCCAAAATCCAGTGACCTCTTGCATTGCGACGTTGGAGATTGCGTGGGGCTTGGCGACGACCCATGTGCTTCAATCTTTTTCTCTTTAACATCAATGTAACCATACAACTGAAGTTGTTCTTGTTCTTTCTCCGCCAACTCTTTAGCAAGACCCTCCGTTTCTTGGAATCTCACTTCCTGTAGGAAACCATAGGAATTCTATTAGGAAGAACTTAAAAATGACGTAGCCATAAACTAGATGCATGTAACATGTAAAATTTGAACCTCTGGATCAATGTCACCCTCGGGAAAACAACCCGTAGTTCTATTATACACAATGTACAGGTGACATGTCTTGCTGCCATTCTGATCAGAAAGCATTTTTTCTACATCATCTGGTCCTGCAATCAAGAACATTCCTTCTGGCAGCTTCCACGCAGACCCGGGTAAGAAGTAGTACAGTTCTGCTCCCAGTTTGCAACCAAAAGTATCTCTCATTTCACTCATAATGAGATCGTAGGTCACTTTGGCGGGTTCCAAAATTCTGACTTCTGCCGGGTGTTCATCAAAGTATGCTCTCGGGACATGTGACATCTCATCATCCCTACTAACAAAAAATTCCATGACCAGCACCTAGTATCTCACATCAGAATTAATACATTCAATGAGTAAAGGGGCAAACATAATTTTTTATGTGCATAGCAACATTGCGGTGTTGTTACCTGCTTTTGTGGAATGTATCCTTCATGTGGAGTGACTGGGGATTGTGCCATCTCAAACCTTCTCACCTTGTTATGTGGAATGTATCCTTCATGTGGTGTGACTGGGGACTCTGCCATCACACGTTTCTTATCCTGCGTATGAAACGTCGACAGTGGGTTTACACACAAATTTTAAAAGGTCATACCATATCTTGGGTATGGCATTGTTGGGAGGTACTTACAAGGGGATAATTGAAGATATGTTGTTGGGGTGGAGTGATGTGGCATTGAACGGGTGACTCTATCGCAATGTCTCGAGTGGATGGCGACTGTGCCGTCTCATGATGCTTAGCCTACATCCAATCGCCGACATAAGGTTGCCACAAATTGAAGATGTTTGTATCATAGAATACGTAGGTCCTTAATATATACAATCGGTGCGAGATACTTACAGGGGGAGAAAACTTGAAGACATGTTGTCGGGGTGGCCGTGAGATCGCACGGGCTTCTAACATATGTCCTTCCAAACGGACCTTCTCCAGCATGGCCTTATAATCCATGTCCGACCGCTCCTGTAGCAGCTTGCTGTCCATATCCGAACGTGCCTGCAACACATAGGCATCCATCCTGACTCGCTCTGTCTGTATAATACTGTCCACAAGCTTCCGGTCCTTCTGCAACATTTGATGCATTTCCTTGTAGCCAAGGAAAAACTTTTTTTCCATGTCCTCACAGTCCCGCTTATACTTTTCTTCAATCTCAAGACGCATCTTCGCCATCTTACGGGAAAACTCCTCACGCTCCTCCTTTATCATCCTGTCCACGTATGAAC
>NC_057799.1:22174009-22178501 GCF_018294505.1 Triticum aestivum
AAAAAAAGCCCGCCTACTTGCCCGCTTTCACAATTCAACGGCCTGCATACGACTAGTAACCCAATCATTTATTGGGCCAGGATGTAGAGGCCCGCCAGATTGTGAAAACAGGTAGCAAGTAGGCCCCACAGGGCAGGGACGGAGATAGTTAGGCAATGTGCTGCCCGCTTTAGAAAGGAACTTGAGAGGGAAAGCTTAGCCCGCTATATAAACCGGTGCTAGCTCCCCTCGCTCGGCGAGGTGGGACTAAACTCCCTGCACCCCTGGGATGTTCCCGGCGCGAAGCTCGCTTGGGCCTAATTCGGGTGGGCCGTCCCATGCCAGCCTCACCCGCTGGGTCGCTGGATGGACCGTTGGGCCATCTCGTTGTCTGCGCCTGTGGCCTGCATGCATGGGAAGGGCGGCGACATGGGTTTGCATGCGCGGGTGGCGGACGTGCATGCATGCGAGCGAGGCGATTAAAACCTTGTTTTCACACTTTTTGATTCAACGTGGCAATTAAAACCTTGGTTTCACACTTTTTTGATCCACCCGCATGTATTCAACATGGCAATTAAAGCCTTGGTTTCACACTTTTTTGATCCACCCGCATCTATTCAACGTGGCAATTAAAGTGGCATATGGATCGTTCGACGCAGCTAGTTTGAACGTAAGCGCGGTAGGTTCCCTTCCCTTCCCCTTTCCCTATTTAGACCACCAGCCCTCACCTTCCGCACACATCCATTTGCGCCGCCCTTCTCTTCTTCCCCAAACCCAGAGCACTCTCTGAGCGAGCTGCGAGGATGCAGTACAACGGCCCCACCTACCGGCTCCCACCGACCGTGCCGGAGAGACTTTATCCGGCCGGAGAGCACGCTTCGCGTGTGGGCGTTCTCACGCTGGAGGGGTGCAAGGGGCTTTGCCCAGTGGTTCCTCCGTGCGGGCTTCGCCCACCTCCCGACGGGCTCGTCGGTGATGTTCCGACTGGATGAAGTGCGTCCAAACTCCTGGTCTCCGCCGATAGGGCTCACCGTGACCTTCACCAACAGATTTGATGCGTACTACCTCCTCGGCAAGGTGTTTTGGTGTGGATGCGAATTCATCGCATTCACAACCCACAACATCTGCACAAACTTCGACTGCGTCTTCCCCACCCGCGACGGTATGCACACCCTCCCCTACTACATCGGCGAGGACGGGATGGAGAGGAGCACTGGAGAGGAGGCGCAGTGAAGATGGTGGTGAAAGCCCGGTCTCGTCAGCTTGACTTGCCCTAGCATGTTAGGGCAAGTTTTTTATCTTTTAAATATTTCTATTAAATCATGTTGTTGGTTCTACCGTGAACTTTATCTATCCGAACTATGTTATGATTTCTACCCGTCTATTTGATATGTTGTTGGTTATCTGTGTTTTGCTTGCTATTTCTATCTTCTTCCCTTGATATTTCTATCTTATTTGACGTCAAAACCAGCAAGTTTTGGGGTTAGCTCAGATTTCACGTGGCCCACGGGGGTGTGCTTGCGCGCTTGATGGAAAAAATTGGTGTCATTCAACTTAGCCGTTCGGGTAGCAGGGGATGTTCCGTCTGGGAAGATGGATTTTTTTGGCATGCTTGAAACGGACCCAAATTTTTTTTGAAACCCTTGTACCAACATGACAAGCATCCATGCCAACTGGAAATTGTTTTGCGACGTTGTATGGTTTTGTAGGCTATAATGATTACACGTGTAGATGAAAGGCACGAAAAAACAGTTTCAACAAAGACAACATAAATGATTTTTTATAAGTTTTATAGATGGAAACTTCTTTAGATGCAATGCCATCTCACAAACAACTCAGAAACAACTGTATGATTGATCATAAAACACATGCATTGTTGTTCAAAGAACTGTCTCATGAATAAATTGTACCATAATTGCAAACATAGTGTGAAACAGAAAAAAAATGTTTGTTTTCAACAAAATAATCCTGGTTTGAAGCTTAAACTGGTTGAAAAACATTTGAGCCTACTCCATATGGTCTTCTGCACTGCCAAAATCCAGTGACCTCTTGCGTTGCGACGTTGGAGATTGCGTCGGGCTTGGCGACGACCCATGTGCTTCAATCTTTTTCTCTTTAACATCAATGTAACCATACAACTGAAGTTGTTCTTGTTCTTTCTCCGCCAACTCTTTAGCAAGACCCTCCGTTTCTTGGAATCTCACTTCCTGTAGGAAACCATAGGAATTCTATTAGGAAGAACTTAAAAATGACGTAGCCATAAACTAGATGCATGTAACATGTAAAATTTGAACCTCTGGATCAATGTCACCCTCGGGAAAACAACCCGTAGTTCTATTATACACAATGTACAGGTGACATGTCTTGCTGCCATTCTGATCAGAAAGCATTTTTTCTACATCATTTGGTCCTGCAATCAAGAACATTCCTTCTGGCAGCTTCCACGCAGACCCGGGTAAGAAGTAGTACAGTTCTGCTCCCAGTTTGCAACCAAAAGTATCTCTCATTTCACTCATAATGAGATCGTAGGTCACTTTGGCGGGTTCCAAAATTCTGACTTCTGCCGGGTGTTCATCAAAGTATGCTCTCGGGACATGTGACATCTCATCATCCCTACTAACAAAAAATTCCATGACCAGCACCTAGTATCTCACATCAGAATTAATACATTCAATGAGTAAAGGGGCAAACATAATTTTTTATGTGCATAGCAACATTGCGGTGTTGTTACCTGCTTTTGTGGAATGTATCCTTCATGTGGAGTGACTGGGGATTGTGCCATCTCAAACCTTCTCACCTTGTTATGTGGAATGTATCCTTCATGTGGTGTGACTGGGGACTCTGCCATCACACGTTTCTTATCCTGCGTATGAAACGTCGACAGTGGGTTTACACACAAATTTTAAAAGGTCATACCATATCTTGGGTATGGCATTGTTGGGAGGTACTTACAAGGGGATAATTGAAGATATGTTGTTGGGGTGGAGTGATGTGGCATTGAACGGGTGACTCTATCGCAATGTCTCGAGTGGATGGCGACTGTGCCGTCTCATGATGCTTAGCCTACATCCAATCGCCGACATAAGGTTGCCACAAATTGAAGATGTTTGTATCATAGAATACGTAGGTCCTTAATATATACAATCGGTGCGAGATACTTACAGGGGGAGAAAACTTGAAGACATGTTGTCGGGGTGGCCGTGAGATCGCACGGGCTTCTAACATATGTCCTTCCAAACGGACCTTCTCCAGCATGGCCTTATAATCCATGTCCGACCGCTCCTGTAGCAGCTTGCTGTCCATATCCGAACGTGCCTGCAACACATAGGCATCCATCCTGACTCGCTCTGTCTGTATAATACTGTCCACAAGCTTCCGGTCCTTCTGCAACATTTGATGCATTTCCTTGTAGCCAAGGAAAAACTTTTTTTCCATGTCCTCACAGTCCCGCTTATACTTTTCTTCAATCTCAAGACGCATCTTCGCCATCTTACGGGAAAACTCCTCACGCTCCTCCTTTATCATCCTGTCCACGTATGAACATTCTTTTTTGAGTTTCTTTTCTACCTCAGCGCGATCCTTTTGCACCTTCAAGTCGATCTCCCGGCGCGCTTCATGCAAAGACTTGTCGTACTCCGCACGCTTGTTATGCGCCTCTGAGACCATGGTCCCTACAACAACACATATACCCATAGTATGATAACTGTATCCACAACCTCATCCAACTAATTCCTAACAATACCACCGAGAAAATATATTCATAACCAGTTCGTACGAACAACTACTACAAACTATCAATCAAAAATCTCTTGCATGACATCATGTACTCCAATTACACCAGAACTACTCAACTATGGCAAAGGCTGTATTTTCTAATCTCTTCGGAAATGACTTCTTGGTCGAATCAATGGAAAAAATAATCAGCACTGCAATCGAAGATGGGAGGAGCCGTGGAGGAGACCTTTTTAATCCGGCGTCGGCGTGGTCGCTTGAGAAGCGATGGCGCGATCCCGGCGATGGCTATGTGAGGAGAAACAAGGTAGATGGGGGTGGTTAGGATAGGGTTGATATGCGGTAGAATGGGAAGGTATATATCCGTGATTGTAGGGTTAATTAGTTATTTTGAAGTAATGCGCTTCGATGCAAGTTTTTTTTAACGAGCACGATCTTTTGGGGGCTTCCAAAACATGTGCACTGACCGCGGGTCCAACCACATATCACAGAAGCCCGAGCCAGAAACTTATTGTTCTCTAAAAAAGGAAGAGCAATAAATTCCTTCCAAAAATTTCCAGAAATAATTGTCAACCCATTTTCGTTGGTAATTACGTGATATGTTTGGCGCAATTAGTGGCTAACTGTTTGTTTTAAAGAATAGTGGCTACTTGGTTTGATACATGCCAAATGTTACGTTCAGATTAGTTGCATTATTTCGTTCATTTTTTACCCAAAAAATCTATACAAAGTGTTAATTGGACAATGTGAACAATGTGGCATGTACCCTGAACCCTTACCC
>NC_057799.1:22178692-22179503 GCF_018294505.1 Triticum aestivum
AAATATTCAAAATTATGCCCCACATGGAAACCATTATGCATGCATTCTCTATGGGGTCATGGGATGCCACGAAGAAAGTTTGGGATTATACACGCAAGTACGATCTCTGACACGCGCATTTCCGGCCTAGCATGTCAACACCCCGAAAGCCCCCTTGAGGTATAGACCGATGTTTTGACCAGTCAGTCTAGAAAACTAGCTTTGTTTGTGCAAGAGATCATGTGTGCCAAAACTGAGGTGATTTGGAGGTGGTAGAAAAAATCATCGCATTCCGGAGGGGCCATTTGGTCTAACTTAAGCCAGTTTTTGAACATACGTGATTTTTTCCACCACCTCCAAATCACCCAAATTTTCTTGTACATGGTGACCCACATGTGCCAAACATGGCTAGGAATTTTTTTTAGAAAAATAATACTTTACAATGCCCCCTTGAGGTATAGACCGATGTTTTGACCAGTCAGTCTAGAGGATATATTTTGTTTCAAACTTGTGTGCAAAATTAGACATTTGACATATGCAAAAAATTGAATACAAATTTAAAAATTTACTTTGGGTATCCTCACATGGTGGAAATGTTTGGTCCAAATATTTTTAATATTTTTAAATTTTAAATTTAATTTATAATTTGAAAATTTAATGATTGAAACTTGTTTGCAAAATTTGACATGTGACATATGCAAAAAATTAGACATGTGACATAGGCAAAAAAATTAAATAAATAATAAAAATTGCCAACTTGTTTGCAAAATTTGACATGTGACATATGCAAAAAATTAGACATGTGACATATGCAAAAAAATTAAATAAATAA
>NC_057799.1:22179513-22180969 GCF_018294505.1 Triticum aestivum
ATTATGCATGCATTCTCTATGGGGTCATGGGATGCCACGAAGAAAGTTTGGGATTATACACGCAAGTACGATCTCTGACACGCGCATTTCCGGCCTAGCATGTCAACACCCCGAAAGCCCCCTTGAGGTATAGACCGATGTTTTGAACAGTCAGTCTAGAAAACTAGCTTTGTTTGTGCAAGAGATCATGTGTGCCAAAACTGAGGTGATTTGGAGGTGGTAGAAAAAATCATCGCATTCCGGAGGGGCCATTTGGTCTAACTTAAGCCAGTTTTTGAACATACGTGATTTTTTCCACCACCTCCAAATCACCCAAATTTTCTTGTACATGGTGACCCACATGTGCCAAACATGGCTAGGAATTTTTTTTTAGAAAAATAATACTTTACAATGCCCCCTTGAGGTATAGACCGATGTTTTGACCAGTCAGTCTAGAGGATATATTTTGTTTCAAACTTGTGTGCAAAATTAGACATTTGACATATGCAAAAAATTGAATACAAATTTAAAAATTTACTTTGGGTATCCTCACATGGTGGAAATGTTTGGTCCAAATATTTTTAATATTTTTAAATTTTAAATTTAATTTATAATTTGAAAATTTAATGATTGAAACTTGTTTGCAAAATTTGACATGTGACATATGCAAAAAATTAGACATGTGACATAGGCAAAAAAATTAAATAAATAATAAAAATTGCCAACTTGTTTGCAAAATTTGACATGTGACATATGCAAAAAATTAGACATGTGACATATGCAAAAAAATTAAATAAATAATAAAAAATGCCAGCCTACACCAACAACATTTATATGAAACCCCACGGCCTGCATACGACTAGTAACCCATTGGGCCAGGATGCAGGCCCGCGGTGAATGTATATAAGTTGCCGGTAGGCCCAACGGGGCATAGAGAGACTGGTTAGGCAATGAGCTGCCTGCTTTAGATAGGAACTTGAGATGATTAGCTCAGGTGGGTTTATAAACCAGTGCGAGCTCCTCTCCGTTGGCGAGGTGGGACTAAACTCCCACCACCCCGAGACAGTGCCTGCCGCGGCTTTGATTTGGGCCTAATTTGGGTGGGCCGTTCCAGGCCGGCCTCACACGTGGTTATCAGCTGGAGAGGGGAAAAATTCCCCATTTCATCTGGCAGATACGAACCCTAGGTCTTTGCTTCTGTTCCCCATTCACTCCGTGTGCTCAAATCTCACATCTGGCCTCGCCGGCGATGGGGGACAAGAAGGGAAGGGGGTCGCGGTCGGCAAGTGATCGCCGCCGCGCTCAAGAAAAGTGGGAGGAGGCAGTTGGGAAGTTCTGTCAGGGCGATCTGGAGAAGAGGGCGAATGTGGAGGAGATCTGCAGCTGGTTTCCCAGCTTGCAGATGTTCATCGACCATGGTAGGGGTCTCATCAAAGTGCTTACGGGCAATGAGAAGAAATCGTTGTTTGGTCCTGCT
>NC_057799.1:22181080-22183842 GCF_018294505.1 Triticum aestivum
GAGGAGTTGTTCCAGTCCAGGTTTTCCTCTGGGCTATGAACGAAGCGGAGAACTCCCCGGATCCGCGTCAGCGTGCGAGGTGGTACATGTACCGCTCCCGCCGCCGCGCCCCTCCTATTCCAGTGCCAGATCTTGTCGGAGTGTTGCTCGCGGTGCCTGCTCCGGTTGATCAGTCCAATGTTCACTCTGACAGTGATGTGGAGCAAAGAAAGGATAAAAGTGGTAGTGAAGATGTGGAGCATAGCGAGGATGAGAGTGATAGCGAAGATGTGGAGAAGAGCAAGGATGAGAGCGGGGAAGAGGAGGTTGTTCTGCTGCTGGACGACAGTGCTGGAGAGGAGGAGCAGGATGATGTTGTCCAGGAGCAGCCGGCGGACGTGCAGATTGTGGGTCCAGGGATCCCGCAGCTCGGAGACAGGACCATGCCGATTGAAGCGGAGACCTACATCCGTATGGGCATTCGTCATTCAGAGCGCATCAGCAAGTTGAAGGACAAGAAAACAGAGTGATGACATGTCAGTGTCTTCAGTTAGTCTATCTGTGTGAGTCAGTTTGGACCTGTTTGATAGCATACTATGTTCTAAGTTCTTTGAGAATACTTCAGTATTTGAGATTATGTTAGTTTTATTTACAGTGAGCTGTTTGGTTGCCCCTAATAAATGTGATTTTAGTACTGCAGTATTGGGAAAACTATAGTTATTTCTCTGCATGAAAAATGTAGCCCCTAATAGGATTGTTGATTGATCTATTTTGCAGACAAAGGAGCCACAAAAAAGGTGCTGGAGGTGGGAGCAAGACTGCTAGAGCGAGTAGCAAGTGAAGTGTACACAGCGAAGCAGGGGTGGAGAATCAACGTGGCAAGACTGGAAGGATAAAAAAGAAGACTCTACTTCCTGCTGAAGATGTGGCCTTTAGTTTGTTGCGATGTTTTAGTAGTTGTTGCTGTTATTTTGCGGTGCTCATGAACTTTGTAAGCCTAGGATGATGGGTTAGGCAGAATGCAGGCCATGCTGGCTTTTGGTTATATAGGTTTATGCTGGCTTGAAGTGGAAATAGAGCATTATTAATGATATATGGATCAGCCAGTTCTTCAACTCTAAGGTTGCGTTAATTTGGTTGTAGATTCAAATACATAGCTTAACCCTGCAAGGTTAGCGATAAAACCCTAGAACAGTGCCCTGACATGACGCAACGTGTGTATTGTGTCCGAATTCGTGCACACATTGCCTGGGGGACCACATTGGCCATGCCCACATGCTCCGAAAAAGTGGGGTCATCTCATGCATGCCTCCACATGAACCATGTACAAGCCGGACCATTCGGGTTTGCCGGAGGGCAAGTTTGAAAGAGGTTTTCCTTGCCGGTCCCACCAAATGATCCCAATCTTTATGCACACCCTACCATGACCATGGCATGCATGTGGGAGCAGAATTCATACACCACGGCCTCATTTTTGTTGAAATCCCATTAATAGCCATGTGTATTACATGTAAGTGAGCATGTGTAAAATTTATTAGGTGATTTGAAGGTCAAAACATTAACTTGTCATATATGCAAAAAAATGTGTATTGAATGCAAGTTAGCATGTGTATAATTTAGTGTGTGATTTGAAGATCAAAACACATGGCAATATGCCAAAAAAAGTGCCCACCTACCAGAGAAGGAGAATTCATACACCACGGCCTGCATACGACTAGGAACCCAGCCGTTCATGGGCCAGGATGCAGGCCCGTGGTGCAGAATATCTCTGCTGCTAGTAGGCCCCACGGGGCAGAGGGGCCGAGAGTTAGGCAATGTACTGCCTGCATATGATAGGTGCTTGGGAGGGGAGTCGCAGCCGGGTATATAAACCGGTGCGGCGCTCTCTCGCTTGGCAAGGTGGGACTAAATTCCCACCACCCTACGGCTGTGCGCTGCGCTGTGCCTTGCGCGGCTCTGCCTTGGGCCCAATTCGGGCGGGCTGGCCCAGGGCAGCCTTACCCGCGCACTGATCTGTTTTATATTCTCTTTGTTTTTCACTTCTTAACTCCAAAATTTATTTTCTTGTTTATATTTCTAATATTTAAAATCAAATCTCTTTTTTCTATAATATTTCTAACAGTGTTTACTAAAATTAAAAAAATATGCCCAATTTTGTTGTGTTTTATTTCATTTGTTCGTTCTCGTTTTTATATTGATAATATTTACGAAATATAAACTAAAATGGTGTGTTTTATTTCAATTCTTCATTCTAATATTTCTTATCTTTATTATATTTGAAATGTTTGTAGTTTGTAAAATAAAATGTTCTGTTTTATTTCACTTCTTCATTCTAATATTTGCTCTCTTCTTTATATTAGAAATATTTTCAAAATGTAAGATAATATGTTATCTTTTATTTCACTTCTTCATTCTAATAGATCTTATCTTTTTTACATTTGAATTGTTTTTCAAAATCCTAGTAAATGCATCGAGTGTCGGAAATCGATGAGAATTGGCATGCATGATGTCCATGGTCATCCCGTTGTGTGAAAAAAAATTGGGGCCATTTGGTTGAGTCCAGAAAAACAACGTCCTTCGGGCTCCCCCTACGGCAGACCCGGATGATGGTGATTGCACATGTGCTATGTGCTGGCCTGCATGAAATGACACCAAACTTTGGCACCATGTGAGGATGCCCAATGTAGGCCCCCATGCAACATCTGAGCCATTCCTGACACCGAACGAACATTGCGTCACGTCCGGGCAGCGTTTCGGGTTCTTTTCGCCGGCAAAATCCTAGT
>NC_057799.1:22183873-22185604 GCF_018294505.1 Triticum aestivum
ATTGGCATGCATGATGTCCATGGTCATCCCGTTGTGTGAAAAAAAATTGGGGGCATTTGGTTGAGTCCAGAAAAACAACGTCCTTCGGGCTCCCCCTACGGCAGACCCGAATGATGGTGATTGCACATGTGCTATGTGCTGGCCTGCATGAAATGACACCAAACTTTGGCACCATGTGAGGATGACCAATGTAGGCCCCCATGCAACATCTGAGCCATTCCTGACACCGAACGAACATTGCGTCACGTCCGGGCAGCGTTTCGGGTTCTTTTCGCCGGCAAAATCCTAGAAAATGCATCGAGTGTCGGAAATCGATGAGAATTGGCATGCATGATGTCCATGGTCATCCCATTGCGTGAAAAAAATTGGGGCCATTTGGTTGAGTTGAAATAATTATTTGATATCAAAATTTTCTAATATGAAAAAGAAAAGAAAAAAAATACATGAAACGAGCCCCTCATCGCTCAAAGAGAGGAGCAGCTGCAAAAAAAACTCGAGCGTGGGAAGCCTATCCCTTTAATTTAGGAGCACGTACAGCCTCTCCTCAACTAAGGAAGGCAAAGATCACGGGCATTCTATCCCTGGTGGTTACGACGACCTAGGAGATCCTCCTCCTCCTATTTAGTCTCGGCATCGTCTTTCATGTCGTCTACGACGGCTCCTACCGCCGAGTCGACGACAGCTGCGTCCCTAGCATCGGCCCAACCCCAGCAAGATCGTCGAGAACATCCAGGTCGTCAGCGCGTGCTGGCCGTCGTGGACGAACTGCGTCCACGTTACAACGCCGACAACTTCCATCTTCATCGAGCGATCCAGTATGTTGGCAACCGTACCGCATCCATGATGCTTTTCTTTGTGCGTGTGTTAGATTCGATAGGACTAAGATTAATTAGCGCATAATCTTCGCATTACATCTGTTGGAGTAGATGTTTTTTGTTTGTGCGTGTATTAGATTAGATAGGCCTATGACACTAGATTTGTTTGTGCGTGTATTTGATTAGATAGCCCTACGATTGCAAATTAGTTTCTGCATGTTGTTTGTTGTCTTTCACTTGTAGGTTGGATTGATGAATAAACAACAATTTTTTATCAGTGTTAGTTATAGCAATGCCCTAAGACATGCATGTTGCAACTATGAGACGCTGACTAATATTGTATGTGATGCACGTTTGTTTGATGCATGTTCCAGTATGCATAATTTCGTTTTTTTCTTTTCAATTTACTGTTAATTAGGCACTGTCACTGATTCTTATATCTATTTGTACAGTACCATATGAAAATAAATGATTAGATAAATTATGTTGCTTTTTATTATGAAACTAATTGGTTAAATAAGTACTTGTTAAACTGTCATTTTATGTGCTGCACGTGTCTCTGCTGAATGTTTCAGTATGAATAAATTATGTTGTATAGTTTTCTATCTACTGTGGGATAGTGTATTCCATTATTATGTTTTATGCAACAATATGTTAGGAAAAAGTTGATTACATAAATTATTGTACTATAACCAAGTATATTTTTTAACGGGATGGATGAACTCAACGGAGAAATTGTTTGCGCCGTAGAAAAATGGTGCAAACTTATTGCCGGTCTATCTTCCGGTCAACGGGCCGCACGTGCCGAAACACCACTCCGTAGCATGCTTCAGATACCTTCGCTGAAGATGCGTACACTGTTGATCCGGTACATGGTTGAGATATTTGATCCTAGCAAGGGCAGATTCATTGTACA
>NC_057799.1:22186738-22197801 GCF_018294505.1 Triticum aestivum
CTTTGAGAATGGTCCGCCAGAAAAAAAAGAATTCGTGTACAAGGATGACTCTGACGGTCTAGAGCCGGTGATTGATTTGACACAGCCTGACGAGCCTGTTGTAAACCAGAACAACGATGATGAGGAAGTATGTTTTCATTTATTTGTCTTCATTTATCTCAATTATGCATCTTCATTTTCGTTAACTGAACCTATCACATTATTTTTTTGTTAACTAGAAAACACCTGCCAAGTTAAATGTTGACAAGACAACGAAGCCTACTGATGAGTGCGGCGCAACACCGGAGAACCCTTGGATTGTAGGTAATTCTCCTCGAGCAGAATCGTCCGACATTGGCATTTCTGCAAGTTCTATCGACAGGATGGTGGGTAAGAGCAAGGGGAAAAAGTCTGCAGCAACCGCAAAAGAAGACGATGTTATATCCGGGAAGCGCCGACGGACTGTTCCCAAGAAATTTGAATCCCCCTTTAAACTTGACAAGCCCGGTAAGCGAAGCGCTCGTGGTACTAAGCCATCCGGCAACACTACCGCAACTAGAGGTACCGTTAGTAGCTATCTTAGTGCTTAATTTACTACCATTTCATGTACTCACTGTTCGTGACGTTCGTAATTTATCATGCAGCTCTGTTTAGTGACAATGACATGGAAGGCTCTGTTAAGGACGATTTGACACCGGAACTCATCGATGCTGCTGTTGCATTTGTGGAGGTAGCTGCTCGGTCTAAGAAGAATATGACAAAAAGAGTTTACTACAATGAACGTGGCACCTCTGTGACTGTGGAGAGAATACGACCGGTACTTGAGCATACATGGCTAGCGGATGACGTAAGATCTATTACCATGTCCTGCTATTTAAGTGCATAATCTAGGTGTCACCTATGAAAATAAAATGTTCTATTATTTTACGCAGGTTATCGATGCTTATCAGACACATTTGGCTCTGCGCGTTGGTCATGATCGGCACCTCTGTCCAGCCTGGAGGTCCAAATACCTTGTTGATCGTGCTAAGGCACGAGACAACCCTAAACCGTCGAAATACAACATGGATAGTGCGCTGAGCAGAGCTGGAGCAGTACGTAGGGTTCTGGACGACTATACCGTCCGTGATAAGGTATGATATGTTCTTACTAGTTCATTAACACTCATTTCAACAAGCATAATTGCATCTGATTACAAATGTGTTCCACATTTCAGTCATTTATCCCGTTGAACGTCGGCAATACACACTGGATTACCGTGGTGATGCACAACAGCAAGAAAGAATTCCGAGTTTTTGATTCGCTCTATCCTCTCGAGTTCTCTCTCGACACTGTGAAAGCACTGGTACTCTCCCCGACATTGAGCATTTTTCATATGAAATGTCATCTGGTTTCTCACTACTACTTTCTTTCAAATAGCGACTAGCAATAGCAATTGATATGGAAGAGGCAAACCGTATTACACCTGGCAAATATCCAGACGTCACTAAATGGCCTATCATACCTCAGATCGACATGCCACCACAAGAGGACGGGTGAGTTATGGTTCATCATTTTCTACTTACGAAAGACATGTTCGTGTGCACGGTGACTAATGTTTGCATATATATTAGGAACTCTTGTGGCCTTTTTGTGATTGAAGTTATGGAGCATTGGGACGGGGATCGATGGACCGCCGATTTTACCCAGGTAATTTGTCCTCTCGGCTCGTACACTTGTACAATTGTCGTATAATACCAACTTCTATTCATTAAACCTTGTTCTAAAAATTGCAGGGCAGGGTTAATGCAAGGAGAAGGCGTCTCATCGCCGAGTTGGTTCTCTCACCTACCAACACGCTCGAATGTGTGAAGAACAAAATCCGCGACATCGCAAAGAAAAGCAAGGCGTGAAGACATCATACATGATTCAAGAATCTAGTTTCAGTCGTTTGTTTTAAGTCCAGAAGCACGTTTCCCGGCATGGACAACTTTGATTTTCTATCATTCATGTAATAAGCACGATACCATGGATTTTGTGTGGATTTTTGGTCGCTCACACATACTTGTGTATGTGTAATGCAGTCAGACTATACGTTTCGTACCAATAAATTTTTGCTTCCCTTCGTTCTACCTTAATGTTTTTTGCTGCTGTGTTCATTCTTTTCTTCCATGGAAGAGTAATTCATTTCCTTTTTACTTTTGCATATTTTTTTTATTTGATTTGGCATTATTCAACAATAAGCAAAAAAGTTGATAAATTCCTTTTTGTTTGCCTGAGAATCAACCTCGGCTGTCGTGCCATCCGGTGTGGGATCCCGCGCCCGAGACAACGACAGATCCGGTCCCAGCGCGGGCGACCCAGTCGACGACCGCCAGTTGGCGCGGGGGGACACGCCAGGTCCGGTCCCGCCCGACCGCTCGGTGGAGACAGCCCGCGTGTCGGACGCAGACGGGCCACCCGTGGATCCTGCGGTTGGTGGAGTAGGCAGATCCGCCTGGGATCCCGTGCGCATGATTGCCGCTGGATCTCTCGGGATCGGCGTCCACAGGTGGATCTTCCTCGTGTCTTGCGCCTGACTCCCTTGGCGTTATGTGTTGCTTCAAATCTCGTTGCACAGTTTTTTTGCTGCATTTTTGTTAGCCTTTTCCTTTTCTGCATCATGAAGATCAGGATCAGTAGCACCATCAATCACATGATCAACTACTATTTCGCCCGCTTGATCAGTATGATTTAGAGCTCCGGTGGAAGCAAAATAATTTCAGTGCTTAGCCAAGAACTATTTCGAAAGTGATATAATTTATTGGTTAATATAATATACTTAGACCTTACACAAATGAACTGGCCACAATGCAGATAGGACTTGATCATTCTGTTCAACAATAAACCACAAAACATACTTAAAATTCATCACAAATCTCCTTCAGCTTCTTGATCTTATCAATGTACCCATGTTTCTGTTTGAGAAAATCTGCAATAATATACTCAAGTTTTTTCTTCTCTTGCTTCAGATGGTCCCTCTCTCTCATCACTTTGTCTCTCTCTAGCACCACCCGGTCCCGGTCTTTCTCAGCCTTTACCCTCAGGACCTGATGTAGATTGGCACAACCATGATCTGCCATCTTATTCTTCTCCAGCTCCTCTTTGAGATCGCTAAGTGACAATCTTGCATTGCCCAATTGCGTGAGAGCATCCTCCTTATCAGCCACCAGTTTAGCAAAGTCCATTTTGAAAAATCTCAGCTCTTCCTCCGTCCTCCTCTTTTCTCCAATTAACATGCATTTTTCTTCAGCATTCTTATTATTCTATCTCAGCTTCTCGTCATACATGCTCCACAGTTCTCTCAAGCAGAAATTCGTAGCCACTGACCACTCCGGGTCTACCCATTCCACATAGTTACATTTCACTTCTTCCTACAGTATGAAAAATATGGTCCCAATCATATATGCACAAATGCAATACAATTACATGCAATGCACTAAAAATATGGTCTCAATCATATAAACACAAAATGTAGCGTGCAATGATATACATATATATATATGGATCAATTAACTACAAGTATATGCTATTATGTGCTAAAACAAATATTAGACCGTAAAAAAACAACATAAATACGGACTTTGTAAATGCAAATATTAATTGAAATGTATGCAATTTTGGGCAGAACAATGGATTACCGCGAAGTAAATCGAGCACGAGGTAATTTAAACATATATTTACAGTACGGAACAACATACCTTCTGACCACAGACAAGAAAACGTCTACCAGTGTCCAAGGAATCAAAAGCAACTAGCCTGACGCAAGGTTCTCGATGCAGACAACAAGAAGACAGATCGTGAGCAATGCCACTCCATTCATAGCAAGGGATAGTCGTAGGAAGCTAAACGAAACAACAGAGATAATGCACAAATCAACGCCCTGCGTTAAATACCGGAAATGAAGAACTCTAACCCTAACCCTAGCACTATTTGGAGATTATATAGTAGGAGCGTACCTGCAGGCTAGTTACGGATTCGCCATCCGAAGAAGAGCTCGACTCGTCGCTCCACGAAACCATGGCGTAACGTGACCGGCGGCACGACGTGGATCGGTGGCTGCAGCGGCGGCGGCGGTTGCAGTGGATAGATAGAACGCGCGTGGAGATCGCGAGGGAAGAACCGCCCCGACCAGGTGGCCAGCGCGGCCCATTTAAACGGGCTGTAATCAAAAAAAAATTGTTAAATGGGCTCGGCAATGGGAGCGGCCGTGTGTCGCGCCTTCTTACGGCATCCGTCACCCCCCCTCCACGTCATCGCGACAAGCGGCCCGAGTTACACTACAAGCCATAAAATGTTGGGTTTTTCTTTTCTTTATGAGGGGAAAATGGTGGGTTTTTGGTATGAAGTCTATACTATAGACCAAAGTGAGCTGGTATCTTCTATATCTAAATGGTGGTGAACCAAAGGAGTGAAAAAAATTTAATTATTATCAAACATAATTACATCTTCTATATCTAAACAACTAGCCACCACTAACCTATTTCTCTTAACATGCAAGTTTGCCACCTCGTCATTCAACATGTATGGAGAAAGGTCCACCACAACATGCAAACAAAATATTCCCGCAACAACATATACATGTTACACGTAACCATTTCTCTATGAATATATTGCAAAGGGAGCATTCCCGCAACAACATGTCGGGTATCGTCTAGTTTTCTAATATAATATAACTACAGTGGACAACACAAAAGATGCCATCATTACAATGACTAAAATGCTATCCATTTTCCATGATTAAAGTCCCTAGTGACCGCCTCCTGTTTAGTCCATATATGCTACAAGCACTATCTCAAGGTACTGGCCTCTTGCAATAGTATATATCATGTATCATGTATGCAGTAATACATTGCAAACACCTCACTATTAGATCACTGGATTCATCCTAACATAACTTTAGCAACTTTTCTACTCTTCTTCGCCCACCACGCTTCTGCACACGATAACAGGAAAAGTTAATGAATGACAAGTTAAAAACAATTATAACCTACAATGCATACAAAAACTTACTTCTTATTTAGTTTGCATTTCTTGTTGCGTTTAGTGTGCCCTAGCAATTTGCATGCGCCGCACCTGATTCTGATCTCGTCGTACAAAAGTGGCCTACCATTTTTTGACATAGGGCGGTTCTCATCTACCTTAGTTGCACCTTTCGTTGATACTTTAATAGGATCATGAACTTCAACTATGTTGCCTTCACCATCATCTACATATTCAATTGCACAAGTACTAAGATCAGCCGTTTTCTTACTCAAATTTTCCTTTAGCTGATCATACTCATGGCTCTTAGCTATCATGGCCTTCAAACTCTCCTGTAACTGATCCCACAAAGTTGGGTGTTTGCATGCTGCATGCATAGCTTCTGAAGCCAACACACTGACCTGGCTATATTTCATTCTTTCAGCTGCTCCAGTCCATCCAAATCCCAACAGATCGCTTGTGCGCCTGGCGGGCAGTCCCAACCTTGCGTCTTTCGTGAACCGCACAAGAACTAAACACTTTGGTATTTCAGATATATTCAAGTACTTCAGTACATGGAATATGTGCTTGCAAGATAGACCCTTTTGAATCATTTTTCTACAGCTGCACCTTATAGTTTCTGCGGAATTTACTGGAGTGTACTCCACCCAAAAACGGCTCTTCCGGTTATTCTTCCAGACCACGATGTACTGCTGTGATCCGTCTCCGAGCTTTATTTTTTCAATCTCCATGCCACCAATTTTCCTAAGATCAGCTTGCAACATATAGAAGTTTGCTGGAGTGAAGACGTGAGAAGCAGCTATCTCAAGTTCCCTCGAGCTAGTAACTGGCACCGGTAAACTCTGTGAGGCCGTGCAATCATCTCGTGCCTCATTCTCACGGATACGTACAACGGCGTTCTCATAGTGCAAAATCATATCCACCAGGGTCATTTCACCGTCTAGGTGGAGGTGAAGGCATGAGTTTAGACTTTTACTCCTCTGGTTGCTTTTCATGCCAAGCCAAAAACCCTCTGTCAGATAAGCCGCGGCCCACAGTCTCCTCTTCTTATACATCCGTCTCAACCATGTTACTGTTTTTTCCGACTGCCATCTTTTGGAAAATGCGTGCCATCTCTCCTCAAACGTGGCCGTGGACGTGCTGTAGTACAGAAGAGTTCGGAACTCCTTCAAGGACTTGTGACTGAGGTGAATCTTCATATTTTTTTCTATATGCCACGTACATATACGGTGCCACACGTCTGGGAAGACTTGGCGAATTGCCTTGATCATCGCAGCGTCGGCATCCGTGATAACACTCATAGGCATCTTTTGACACATAGACCTCAAAAAAGTCTCCAGCAGCCACACATATGTCTCTTCGGTCTCGTCCGAAACTATGGCACAAACAAAAACAGTGGTCTTCCGGTGATTGTTAAGACCAACAAAGGGTATGAATGGCATACCATACCGGTTCATCTTGTACGTGCTGTCAAATACAAGCACGTCGCCGAAGTCCTCATAGTCATGACGAGACTGGGAGTCACACTAGAACATCCTATTCATATGTCCTTCCTTGTCTAGCTTGTACTCGAAAAAGAAGCTAGGATCCCTCTGTTTCCTACTGACCATGATGCCTATGACTGTGGCAGCATCACCTTTTAAAAGCAGCTTCCTCTTCTCCCTGGGGCAAAGGTTGTATATTTCACGCCTGGTAAAACCAACACCGCCGTACCATACATGTTTGCTGATGAAGCAATCCATCATGTCGTGAATTCTAATCCCTGCAGCTCCCATGGACATTATCTCATGCTTCTGGCACTCTTTGATTTTTCTGTGGGACCAAAGAAAAGGTACCTCGTCCGGTCCTGCCAAGATATGGCTATGCTTGTCCTCAAAACTATCAACATACCAAACCCCACGCTTTTGGTCAAGCTTCACGGTCAGGTCCGCTTCGCAGTGGCAGCGTGTCTCGGGTCTGAGCCTACGGCTGTGTCCTTCCTCGGTTAGCAACCTGCTGTCACGTTTTCCTTGTCTGGAACAAACAAACCGCCTATACGCATATGACGTGACTCGGTTTTGCTATACATGACCCTATTCTTTCTAATGCTGAAACCATTATATCTAGCATAGCTGTTGTAGAAATCATACGCAGCCTCGTGAGACGTAAAAGTCATTTGTATTATCTGCATGAACATATCCCTCTTATCATCTGCACTAGCAATATCTTGGACATTCTTTTTACCCTCAACTTCTGTCACCTACACAATCATAACATAGCCATGAAAACAGTTTTCTATGGTATAACATTACTTCCATACAACATTGATTACATACATACCTCACTCATGATGACCGACGATTGCGACTCCCCAGAATCAGATGCAACTAATGATTCGACATCAAGGCCTGTCTCCGCGTCGGATTCACCGTAATAGTCGTACGCATTATGACATTCGGAAATGAGCTGAAAAATATAACACAAATACATAAGTATTTATCATATAATATTCCAGGATTAATTCAATTTGCATGCATGCCAACAAAAAATTCCACTTCCATACCTGACTAATGTAATCTTCATTCGAGATCTCCGAGTTGTTTTCCTCACCATCATCATGCTCATTGTTTTCCTGACCATCATCATGTTCATCCATCTATAAATTTTCAAAATATAATATTGTCGGATGCCACCAAAAAATTACAACATGATAATGCCACTCACATTAAGATCTTCCAATACGTTCCCATTCTCTGACCTATCTCCACGATCTGAATTTTCATCATCTGACCAATCTTCTATCCAGTCTTTCATCAGTTCTCCAAACTCCATGTCATACATCATATCAATTAACTCATCGTCCGCCATTTCCTACAACAATTAATATGTATCATCACATGTGCAAACATTATCAATGCTGACATATACAACACCTAGCGCACGATCACGGATGTTAAATAAACTACACCAACCGGAGAGCGCCCCAACCGAGGGCGTTCAGATCGTGCACACAACCGACGCCAACAACCTCTGATCGGCCATGGATCCTCCCCCCTCTCCACACCAAGCGGCGTTAAGGTACGTCCCACGAATCCAGTACGTGATCACTTTGGATCACGAGAAGCAGCGCTACCCGTGATAACATGCACCGCCGGATTCCTAGCCCACAGCACCAGTCGTGATTATTTTGGATCGCCGGATACCTAGGTAAGCCGCCGCATCAAATAACGGAGCCGTCGTGCACACAACCGACGGCAACCGACGCTAGGTTAACCCTAGAAAGAAGAAACCCACTTCAGCCCGCGTGATCACTGTGTATATCATGACGAGCAGCACTACCAGAACAAGATCTGCGATGGCCTGGACCGCCAGAAAGCTAGGTTGCCCGACCCGCTAGGTTAACCACTACGACGAAAACAGCGACAGTTCGTTTGATGCTGCCGCGAGCGAGACAAACGTGGGGAAACGGGATGCGGTACCTGCGAGCGCTGGAGGTTGACGACGGTGCCGCGCGCGCTCTCGGACGAGATCGCCGGCGATAAGATCGCTGCCGCTGATATTCCTACAGAAACTCACCAGAATGATGGAGGAGCTACGTGATTGATTGAGCTGCGTGATTGATGGATCGGCCATCGTGGGGTCGTGTCATCCTTTTTTTTCGGGATGTCACCGTATACATACGTATGGGTCATACGGGTTATACGAGGCTTGGATATGGGCTACGGGGCTTGGATATGGGCAGCGGCGGGCCGGAGAAAAAATAGATGGCGGGGGTCAAGAATACCCCTAGGAAATTGAGTTAGGGGGGAGCACCGGAGCAGAAACGATGTTCTGCAAGTCCACTTCGGAGATAATGAACACGCATTTGGGCCCATCTAAGCCCACTGTTCTGTGCCTGCTGCTCCATATGCAGTGCGCTACGGCGACTTAGCCACACGTTACTCATGCATGCAACGAGTAGACCAAATAGACTTATAGGCCGCCTGCCTATCTTCAGAAAAAACATGCTGTACATTTGTCTTCGCTTGATGTTAAAATCTTCACTCGGCATTACTTGATCAAATTAACGAGGGTGTGTATATGCCAAATATACTGAAAGTAGTGGCGTTCGTATTTTCAAATAAATCCCTTCTAAATATTTCTAGCGACATCATTTAAATTGAGGGACGAGGGACGGTACATCAAAATCTGTTCGGTTCAGTTGGCATTGTTTTTCTACTATACATATGTCAGATTGGTTTTTTTTATTTCTTTAGCCTTCTCCTTTTGCTCCAGATGAACAATCCTATAATCAGGATATCACGATGTCTAAAAATACTTATGATCAAGTTTGTGCCAGTTAATGTATCATGCATGATATATCTAGGAAAAAAAAGAGCTGTCAAACATAGCTTGTATTGCCAGTTCACAGCTGTTATTATGCTATCCCACGCTGATCTGGAACACAAATCAAGATGAAGTAATGTCCGTAGTACGCGTGTCACAATAATACACGCAATTATAATTAAAAGGCACATGCGGAAGCGACACCCCAACCACGCCATGCACATTTATCTCTGGAACACACAGTAATACACGAGTCGCACAGTAATACACGAGTCACACAGTAATACATGCAGTTGTAATTAAAAGGTACATGCAGAAGTGACAACCCAATCACGCCATGCAATTTATCTCTGGAACACACAGTAATACACGGGTCACACGGTAATACATGCGGTTGTAATTAGAGGATGCTTGATACGTTTTAGTCTCATGACTAAAAGTAGTGAGACTAAAACTTGCTAGCCTCACCCATGCTTGGATCCAAATACTAAAAAAACTAAAATCAAGTTAATGAGCATTTATTATCCTCCAAACCCTTCAATCCAGAACTCGCATGTGTTAAAGGAGAGGAGTTAAATGAGGACAGAGAGGACTAATCCACATTTTAGTAGGGGTACCCCTGACTAAAAAGTTTTAGTCTCAAGACTAGTTTTAGCCCCTCTTTAGTTAGGGCTGCTTGGAACTTTAGCCTTTTAAAGAGACTATTTTTAGTCACACTAAAACAAGTCCCTTGAATCTAAGCACCCTCTTAAAAGGTACGCGCAGAAGCGACAACCCAACCACGCCATGCACATTTATGTCTCTATAGTTCAACTGTCTCAAACCCAACATACGCCATACGGCCCGCAGGCACACAGACCGCATGCACCTGCCCTAACGCAAGTTCGTGCGTGAACCAACCTGTGGTTGGATGGTTAGGTGGATAGTGGTATCCCAGCCCATTAGGATTCAAATCCTGATGCTCATGTTTATCCTGGATTTATTTCAGAAATTTCGGGGTTGCACGTTTAGTGGAAAGAGACGTTTCTGTCGACTACGAGGCGTCTATGGTGACTTCGTAAAAGCTCAAGGTCATATGCCGGCTCAGTCTCTCGGAGGTGCTCATAGTCCAGATGCAGAGGCCGGGGGTCCTCCTCCATTTCTAAAAAAAAAGTCTCTCGAAGGTGCTCATAGTGATAGCGTGTGCATGTATGCGTTCATAGGGGTGACAGTATGCACGTATATATAAGCGCTTGCGTCTGTAACGTGTTTACAAAAAAAAAAACAAGTCCGCGCCTATATATATGAATACACATACGCGCCAGCTATGAGCCACCGGCAACTATCCAGGATCGCAGCAAGAGGTACATGAGAGCTGGCAGCTCAAAAAATATACAGATCAATCTTTTTTTGTAGAGACCCTTTCTAGAAAGCTTTGTCCCATAGAGCAACTTAATTCGGCAACAGCAAGGCTTACTGCAGTAGCATAATGTGCCCACGTGCCATGAGCTGCCCACATGTTGGAGACTAGCATGGGTGTTGCACTATATTAACTCGACTGCATAACTGTTCTTATTGAAGATCACAAAGAAAACTTCAGACCGAACACACACCCATTTGCTATTTAGGAGTAAGAAGAGACATAAGTAACCAAGTTAAATAACAATTGTATTTGTATATATACCGCACACTATTCGGTGTTTCAGCACTCAGCAGTATGTTTTGAGGTAGCAAAAACATGGGTTCATTTTCCAACTGATTCAAAAAACGACATTTTAGCCTCAGAAGGCATTGGGAGA
>NC_057799.1:22198505-22199507 GCF_018294505.1 Triticum aestivum
TTTTTTTTTGAAACAGAGCACGCGAAAAAAACGAGACTGTCTGTTATTGCCTTCCTCGCTCCCAAGCCGTCACCGCCGCCCTGAAGATCGCCGGCCATGGGACAAGCCAAGAGAAGGCAATGGAAATAAACATGGTGTCCTTCCTACTCCCACTTGCGCTTCTCTTCTCCTCGTACGCGCTGTGCATCAGGTCGGCCCCCTGGACATCACATGCCCAGATTGCTCATGCCATGGTCGCGCACGCTGATGGCTACAACGCTAACTCCGAACACACTGCTGGCTGAGCCTGTGCAGGCCCTTGTGTGCGATCATAGCCACACCGGCCTTGCTTGCTGTCCATGCGCTGCTCCCCAATGTCGTCCCATGCCTCAGCGTGCCGCGTTAGCAGCTGTCGGTCAAGCCGCAGCCAAGCCAGAGCGACGGCGCGCACTTCCGTGCCGCGCCGCTGATGCATAGCTTGCCGCCGGGTCTGTTTATGCATGGCCGTTCAGTTTGCAACCACTGGTCAGCTAAAATCGTGCATGTCTTGCGACTGCTATGAAACGGCTAGCTAGCTAATTTACGTCGTCCTAAACATGCACCAGCCAAACACTGTCACAGTATTCCCAATACTACAAAATACTTTGATATGTGAAAACTGTGGTTTCTAGGTCCTATAGACAAAAATACTGCAGTTTTTCAATACTACAGTTTATGCAATACTTTGCTGTCAAACACACTTACACATGAGGCTATCAACATCATTGCCTCGATTATTACCAGTGGCATATTGTACGTCTTAGCAATGTAACGCAAAGTAATGTTGGTATTAGGGTTTTAATCAAGCATACATCAATATATTCTGTGGCTGATGCCAAATATAATTTATCACTCAATGTATACATAAATATGTTTAAACATCATATGTGCATATAAACACTTATATACTTTAGTAGGTAATTGCTTCATGAACACAATTACGATATGGTAATTCAGAAATGCTACAAGGTGGCTACATTGCTT
>NC_057799.1:22201654-22205630 GCF_018294505.1 Triticum aestivum
TGCAATTCATACATTCTCGTTTTGAGGTTCTAGACCTCCTCGGGCTCGACCAAAGGTTGGCCCCGGACATATTTCCGTTTTATTTCCACCTCTCTAAGCGGAGACATGGGCTCGATCTCGAGGAGTTGTCTAACAGTGATCTTGAGCATTTCAGCCTGCATTATATGCTCCTCGGTTATTACCACATCGCCCAGCTCGGGAACGTAAACGGTTTGCCCACAATAATATTGGGCGCGCGTACTCCCATGTGTTGTTGGCACAACAAGCGGGGGGGGGGGGTCGATTGCGCCGCCTGTTCTCCCAGCTAGGTAACGGTTTTCCCGCATTTTTTGACAGCTACTTGTTGGCTCGAGCTCGAGCTCGCTTCTTTCTGTAGTCGTGCTCGATGTGCCTTCCTGATTTGGCGCTCATAGTCTGAGTCAACAGGCTTGGGAGCTGGTGGTCTAGCCATACGAATGAAGTGGTCAATCTTTTCCTCAGGCACTTTCTCCCTCGGCGGCGTTGCCGGTTTCGGTCGAAAATGAGCGTCCACTTCGGCCCGCACTATTGCATCGTTTTGCTCCTCGGTCATGTCGTAAGGCCTCTGAGAAAGAGGAGCGAGGCTGCTTGGACTATATTTATATCGCTTGTCTCCACCTGTACTTTCTGTACTACCTCGACTCGTACCGCTACGCACCATAGCTGCGGCGTGTCTCTTCTGCGATTGCTTAGGCGGCGGAGACGGCTGACGTGGCTTAGTTGGAGCAGGAGGAGTGGCCTGACGCTGTGTCGGACTTGAAGCAGGAGGTGTGGCCTGACACGGTGTCGGACTTGAAGCAGGAGGTGTGGCCTGACGTTGTGCCGGACTTGAAGCAGGAGGTGTGGCCTGACACGGTGTCAGACTTGAAACAGGAGGAGTGGCCTAACGTTGTGCCGGACTTGAAGCAGGAGTCTGCTCACGCGTTCGTGGACTTGGAGGAGCGGGAGTTTGCTGACACGGTGGCGGACTTCGAGGAGGATTCGGCAGACGTGGTGTCGGTGGACTTCGAAAGATGATGCAATCCTTTCTCCATAGGATGATCCGATGTATGGCCTCTCCCAGTGTGTGCTCGTCGTCACCTCCAGGAATGTCAAGATCTAGCCCCGAATATGGGTCCACCACCTCATCAACCAAGACACGAGCATAGCCCTCTGGAATCGGGGCGCAATGGAAGGTTGCTTCGGGGGTAATTGTAAAAGCAACGGCTTCCGCCACCTTCATGGATACGTTCTTCATTTTGAAGTGTAGCTCACAATTAGTGTTCTCTATGATGTCATCCACAGGGTATGTATCCAGCAGTGCGTCGCCCGAGGCGGGACCAACGCTGCTTCTCGGCATGGATGGGACGGTGCTATCCAATGCTGGATGATCATCCGCTTGCTGCTGCCGCTGCTGAGACCCCCTTTCCTGGCTAAGTGAGTCGATCTGCTGCTGCTACTATTGGAATTTGAGTGCCAAGTCCGCGTGCCTTGCTTCTAGGCCTTGAAGGCGTTCCGCGTCCTACTTCCTCTGCTCCTCCTCCAGCTTCCTCTTCTTCTCCTCCTCCATCTTGTTTCTTGCACGGGTCCTGTAGTCGTCGTTCCATTCCGAAAAGCCCTCATACCAGGGAATAACGCCCTTGCCTCGTGTTCTTCCCGGGTGTACAGGATTTCCCAGGGCACGCGTAAGCTCGTCGTTCTCTCTGTTGGGCGTGAACACCCCCTTTCGAGCATCTTCTATTGCGTCAAGTAACTTTTGTTCTGCTCCTTTTAGACTTGCCTTCTTCGAAACCAGGCTTGTCTTCGGGTGCAACGCCTACCATGCGCATAGAACCAAGTTCTGCACCTGGGGGGCCAGCTCCTAGTAACCGGAGTGACCCCTGCATCCTCCATCTCTTGCTCAGACTTATCCCACTTAGGCATTGCCACCGCGTAGCCACCTGGAACCAGCCTATGGAACTGCGTCTTTCTTGCGTTTTTTGCATTGGCCTTGTTTTTTATCGACCGTTCCTTAGATAATTCCGATTCCTTGAATTTCACGAAAGCGGGCCAGTGTTCTCTTTGCTTCTCAAGTGTTCCCTTGAATTCTGGAGTCTTCCTTTCTGCAGCAAGGTAGTTGGCACATACAGTTTTCTTGTGGGTGTTGAATGCAATTGCCATCTTCTTAAGAGCAGCGTCCTTGACTTTCTGCACATCTGCATCAGTGAAATAATCTGGTAGGGTGAAATGTTCCATCAGAGATTTCCAAAGCTTTTGTTTTGCTCTGTCGTCGACCCAAGTAACATCTGGGCGTTTAGTTTTTGGCTCTTTCCATTCTTGAATGGAGATAGGGAGTTGGTCCTTCACAAGAACTCCGCACTGACGAACGAACTTGTTCGCAATGTTCTTAGGTGTGAGGGGTTCGCCACTAGCTTCGATGGAATCGATGTTGTACTTTACACCCTCCTTCAACTTTTTGCCCGGGTCGCGCTTTGTCCTGCTGTCTGTAGAAGCAGATTTGCTCGATCCGGAGGGCTGAAAGAAGAAAGATCGATTCGTTAATATATCTTCAAATAAAAAAACATGTGATGATCACTAGATGCCTGCTTATAT
This sequence comes from Triticum aestivum, assembly GCF_018294505.1. Lineage (NCBI taxonomy): Eukaryota > Viridiplantae > Streptophyta > Magnoliopsida > Poales > Poaceae > Triticum > Triticum aestivum. The sequence continues at coordinate 22,204,244 of NC_057799.1, forward strand.
AAATATACCTCGCCGGTAGTCTTTGTTATTTCAAGATCAACATTGTATTCGTCATCATAATCATTGTCTGCGTCATCATAATTATAATTATAGTTCATAACTTCATCAGCTCGGTCGTCGAGATCGAATATCTTATCATCACCCTCCCCGGTATTGTTCAGATATTGGGAGCCGTCATTTGCTTCATTCAGATCATCTAGCCTGCTAGGGCTGCGTATGATCTCGAACAGGGCCTCTTCTACCTCTCTGCCGGTATTGTCCGCCATAGCTTTTATTTAACTAATACCGAATAAATATAAAACAATTTTAGTATTCAAATTACAATGCATGGATGCAATCAATAAGAAAAACTGAATCATATAGTACATAATATGCATCGTCTCGAATAATATATAATCTCGAATACATCGTCTCGAATAATATATAATCTCGAATACATCACTGGCTAGGTAGCTAATAAAGAGCAAATACTATAGAAGAATCTAGGCCACTCGCGGTTCCTAGGGCGCGGGCGGTGGACACCCAAAGACAAGGAACCATCACAGGATCATATCTCCGGTCATCTTCCCAAAGAACCTGCCAGTGGAGAACCTGACGTCCATAGCAGTCATGTAGCGATGGATGTGCTCGTCCTCCTCCCTGACACAACGACGCACCACCTCCGGCGGGGCCGGCTCCCTCTGCACCGAATGTGGCCACGCGAACGCCACCAAAGGAGATCAGGGTCGAACACGGGACCCGAGGCCGGGTTCGTCACCAAGCGGCGCGCCACTCCAGGTAGCACCTCCCAGTGCCAGCCCGGCGGAGCCCAATCCCGGACATGGGTCAGCCAGACGTCGTCGCGAATGGGTCAACGGCGAGGATGCGGGCCGGGCATCGTCGAGAACAAATACTATATGCCCGCAAAAAGTAACATTTTTTAAATGATTGGATTGTGATAACTAAAATTATAAGAAACTGAAAAAAAAACATCGATCATCGTCTAACAATTTGACATTAATCTAATTCATCTAGCTAAAACTAATTCTAAAATTTCTAACATTTCTATAACATTTCTAATATTTCTATAACCAAAAAACAGAAAAATTGCTAACATTTCTATAACTAAAATTATAAGAAACTAAAAACTACCATTTCTATAACATTTCTAACATTTCTATAACAATTTGAAATTAATCGAATTCATCTAGATAAAACTAACATTTCTAAAATTTCTAACATTTCTATATACTATTTGATATTAATCTAATTAATTAATTAATTCATCTAAAACATTTGTATAAAAAACAGAAAAACAGAATCGTGTGTGTTTCTGTGTGCCTGTGTGTGCGTGTGCGTGTGCGTGTGTGTGTGTGTGTATGTGTGTGTGTGTGTGTGTGCGCGCGCG
>NC_057799.1:22205961-22211586 GCF_018294505.1 Triticum aestivum
CAGAGGGGACGGCGACGGGGACGGCGACTGGGGCGGCGGCGACAGCGACGGACGGCGACCGGGACGGCGACGGGGGCGGCGACGAGGGGCGGCGACGGGGGCGGCGACGACGGAACAGAGGAGAAGAAGCAGAGGGAGAACGAACTGCCGAATTTTTTTTGAAGTGTTTTCTTATATAGAACCCACCTTTAGTATCGGTTGGAGCCACCAACCGGTACTAAAGGTCTGTTTTGGCCAGGCGAAGCGGCGGGAAGCTCACACCTTTAGTACCGGGTGGTGGCACCAACCGGTACTAAAGACCCCCCTTTAGTACCGGCTGGAGGCACGACCCGGTACTAAAGGGGTGCGGTGGCGCAGGTGCGGTGCGGGCAAGTTTAGTCCCACCTCGCTAGCCGAAGGGCGCCCGCACCTGCTTATAAGCCCCGCTGCGGCAGCTGTCTCGAGCTCCTCTCTATTGCAGGCCTTGTGGGCCTACCTGTTCTATGCTGCCTTGTGGGCCTATTGGGCCTTTGCGGGCCTGCATCCTGGCCCAACAACAGGTCGGGTTTCTAGTCGTATGCAGGCCGCTGTGGCGCAGTAGGCGGGCTTTTTAATTTTCTTATTTTTTTGCTTTATTTATTTTTGTTTTAATTATTTTTGAGTTGTTTTTTTGCTGTATTTAGAGTTTCTTTGTGAATATTTTTGCTTTAGGTACAAAAAATTACAAACTTTCTATTAGTGCTGGTAGTTTAAAAATTTGAATAGTTTACATTTTGAATTATTTGAAATTTGTGTGAATCACTAGTTTGTGAATAACTTAACTTTGAAAATAGATTTTCAGTGAATTTTTTTCTGATGTTTAATATTAGTATGTTTTATCATTATTTTCAATTTGGTAATGCTTAGGTTATTTAAAAAATGAAATGCCTTTGTAACGGATGAGTTTTCGTCCGAAACCTTGATACTTCGAAAGAGATTGTCCATTTTATACACGAAGTGCATCCAGTTTTTGCGGTAACCCTCTCAACTTTTTTGCACATGCTATGTGGGTGAAATTATGATACCATGCCAACTTTCAACCTTTTCTGAGTTCATTTGAAATGCTTTTCAATTTCGGGGTCATTTAGCTGAATAAATCAGTAAATGCATGAAAGAATTCTTGTGTTCGTCCATATACGGAGCCACCAAGGCGGAATTCTGTATAACTGTGTAGTGTGCTTCAGTGAGAGAATGTCCGTTCATACATATTTTTTGATTCCCTCCTAGCGTGCCTTTTCCATCCAGTCTGCCCTTATACCGCGATTCAGGAACACCAATCGGCTTAAGGTCAGGAATAAAGTCAATACAAAACTCAATGATCTCCTCATTTTCATGGCCCTTGGAGATGCTTCCTTCTGGCCTAGCACGGTTATGAACATATTTCTTTAAGACTCCCATGAACCTCTCAAAGGGGAACATATTGCGTAGAAATACAGGACCCAAAACGTTAATCTCTTCGCATAGGTGAACTAGGACGTGCGTCATGATGTTGAAGAAGGATGGTGGGAACACCAACTCGAAACTGACAAGACGTTGCACCAAATCATTCTCTAACCTTGGTATGATTTCTGGATCGATTACCTTCTGAGAGATTGCATTGAGGAATGCACATAGCTTCACAATGGCTAATCGAACGTTATCCGGTAGAAGCCCCCTCAATGCAACCGGAAGAAGTTGCGTCATAATCACATGGTAGTCATGAGACTTTAGGTTCTGGAACTTTTTCTCTGCCATGTTTATTATTCCCTTTATATTCGACGAGAAGCCAGATGGTACCTTAATACTGAGCAGGCATTCAAAGAAGATTTCCTTCTCTTCTTTGGTAAGAGCGTAGCTGGCATGACCCTGATCTATGCCGTCTTTTCCATGCATACGTTGCTGGTCCTCCCGTGCCTCAGGTGTATCTTTTGTCTTTCCATACACGCCCAAAAAGCCAAGCAGGGTCACGCAAAGATTATTCGTCACGTGCATCACGTCGATTGCAGAGCGGACCTCTAGATCTTTCTAATAGGGCAGGTCCCAAAATATAGATTTCTTCTTCCACATGGGTGCGCGTCGGTCAGCGTCATTCGGAACAGGTTGTCCGCCAGGACCCTTTCCAAAGACTACCTTCAAATCCTTGACCATATCATGTACATCAGCACCAGTACGGTGGCGAGGCTTCGTCCGGTGATCCGCCTCACCTTTGAAATGCTTGCCTTTCTTTCTTACGGGATGCCTGCTCGAAAGAAATCGACGAGGTCCCAGGTACACATTCTTCCTACAATTGTCCAAACATATACTATCGGTATCATCCAAACAGTGCGTGCATGCGCGGTATCCCTTGTTTGTCTATCCTGAAAGGTTACTGAGAGCAGGCCAATCATTGATGGTCACGAACAGCAAGGCCTTTAGGTCAAATTCTTCCCCCATGTGCTCATCCCACGCACGTACACCTGTTCCATTCCACAGCTGTAAGAGTTCTTCAACTAAAGGCCTTAGGTACACATCAATGTCGTTGTCGGGTTGCTTAGGGCCTTGGATGAGCACTGGCATCATAATGAACTTCCGCTTCATGCACAACCAAGGAGGAAGGTTATACAAACATAGAGTCACAGGCCAGGTGCTATAGTTGCTGCTCTGCTCCCCAAAAGGATTAATGCCATCTACGCTTAGACCAAACCATACGTTCCTTGCATCATCTGCAAACTCCTTCCCGTACTTTCTCTCAATTTTTCTCCACTGCGACCCGTGAGCGGGTACTCTCAACTTTCCGTCTTTCTTACGGTCTTCTCTGTGCCATCGCATCGCCTTGGCATGCTCTTTGTTTTGGAACAAACGTTTCAACCGTGGTATTATAGGAGCATACCACATCACCTTGACAGGAATCTTCTTCCTGGGGCGCTCGCCCTCGACATCACCAAGGTCATCGCGCCTGATCTTATAGCGCAATGCACCGCATACCGGGCAAGCGTTCAAATCCTCGTACTCATCGCGGTAGAGGATGCAGTCATTAGGGCATGCATGTATCTTCTGCACCTCTAACCCTAGAGGGCAGACAGCCTTCTTTGCTTCGTACGTACTCTCGGGCAATTCGTTGTCCTTTGGAAGCATATTCTTTATCATTACCAGCAACTTTCCAAATCCCTTATCAGATACACCATTCTCTGCCTTCCATTGCAGCAATTCCTGTGTGGTGCCCAACTTTTTCTTGTCAGCTTCGCAATTCGGGTACAACAATTTCTTGTGATCCTCTAACATGCGCTGCAACTTCTTCTTCTCCAAATCACTTGCGCAGTTTCTCTTTGCATCGGCAATGGCACGACCTAGATCATCAACGGGCTCATCTGATGCCTCTTCTTCAGCTTCTTCCCGCATTGCCAGCTCAGCTTCTTCCCCCGTTGTTGTATCATCGTATTCAGGGAACCCATGGCCAGGATAGCTGTCGTCGTCCTCTTCTTCTTCATTGTCTTCCATCATAACCCCTCTTTCTCCGTGCTTGGTCCAAACATTATAGTGGGGCATGAAACCAGACTTAAACAGGTGGACGTGAATGGTTCTTGACGTAGAGTATTTCTGATCATTCTTACAGACTAAACATGAACAAGGCATAAAACCATCCGCCCGCTTGTTTGCCTCAGCCGCAAGCAGAAAAGTTTGCACGCCATTAATGAACTCGGGAGAGCATCGGTCATCGTACATCCATTGTCGGCTCATCTTCATTACACAACACCGAATAGACCAAATTAATACAAGTTCATACATAAAGTTCATACAAGACTTAAATGCAACAAACAAATAACTCTCTAACTAAAGAATTTAAATGCAACAACAAATGCGATCAAGATCGCAACTAAGGTAACAATTGATCCAACAGCATAATGATACCAAGCCTCACTATCAATGGCATATTTTCTAATCTTTCTAATCTTCAAGCCCATTTTCTCCATCTTGATCTTGTGATCATCGACGACATCGGCAACATGCAACTCCAATTCCATCTTCTCCCCCTCAATTATTTTCAATTTTTCTTTCAAATACTCGTTTTCTCTTTCAACTAAATTTAACCTCTCGACAATAGGGTCAGTTGGAATTTCCGGTTCACAAACCTCCTAGACAAAAATATCTATGTCAACTTGATGGGCATACTTTGTCATAAACACGAAATGCAACAACTATTTTTAAAAGAGAATATACCACATCCGAATCATAACAAGGACGAGGGCTGACGGGGACAGATATCAAAACCATGGGACTATGTATAACAAACAACGTACGGGTAAGATAATTATACGAGTAACTATATATCCAAATCACACAAACATCAATTTGGTAATGTAAAACATTCATGAACAAGAGGCTCACCACAAGGTGGTGCCGGCGACGGAATGGTGCGGGCGATCGACTGTCGTTACGATGGAGATTTAGAAGGCACTAAGTAAACCACACCTACATATACAAACTAAGTGTTAGTTTTGACCACAAATTGCATATAAATCAAATAATAGCACATATATTTTCTACCAAATTACTAAACTCATAAATTAATCACTATACAAAGCATTGCAAGAGCTAATCTAGCAATGAGAGATGAAAGGACAAAGTTGCTAACCTTTGTGATCATTTGAATGGATGGGGGCCTTCAAATCTTGACAAATTTTGGGCAAAATGTGTGATGAGCTCGAGAGGAAGAGGGGAAGTACAGAGAGGAGAGGGAAAGGGGAAGAACAGAGCGAGCTCGGGTGGACGAAGGGTTTATGTAGGACAACCTTTAGCACCGGTTCGTGCCATGAACCGGTACTAAAGGTGCTGGAGGGGCCCCGGACTGACAACATCCTACCACCACTCACTTTAGTACCGGTCCGTGGCACGAACCGGTGCTAAAGGTCGGCCACGAACCGGTACTAATGAAAGCGGCTGGCTAGCCGTTGGAACCGGCACTAATGCACACATTAGTACCGGCTCAAAAGCAAACCGGCACTAATGTGCTTGACATTTGACCCTTTTTCTACTAGTGTAACATCATCGGCTGATATCGCAATGTCAGCCGACGGGAGGTGGCCATAGCCCTCGTGGATATGGCCACACTACAGCAAGATGCGACAAAAGGGGCCACAACAGGTTGCCAGGCCAGAGCAGGGACGGCCTGGGAGAGAAAGCCTACCACGAGGACCACCAGATCTGGGGACAAGGCCACTGGATAATGAATACAAATGTTGGAGGCATCACTCGGAGCGAGTGCACACCGATGGCAGCAACCATGGCCAAGCGGCTTGGTGAAGGGGCCCATGAGCCAAGCTCAGAATATCATCGTGGGGAGGAGGTCGTGATAAACTGCATGTGGTGCTGGCCAGGCATGGAAGGATGCAAGAGTCGGGCACAAGCGCAGTGATCTCAGTGATCAGGGTAGCACGCGGACACGAAGATACCTCCCTCCTCCGCAAGCTGTTTATCACTCAGAGAGCTCCCTCTCCCACCTCCGTAAGCGAGGGGCCTTTCCCAAGTCAGAGGTGGCGAGGGGGAGAGGGGACCGAGGGAGGCTAGTGCAGTGTCGGTTCCCAAGTCGCTCACGGGGACGACATGGGAGCAAGGTATCACAGATCCGAACAGTTACATGTGCATTTTTTT